>NC_058134.1:180006570-180019180 GCF_016433145.1 Gracilinanus agilis | reverse complement strand
TTTAAGATCTCCTCTGTCCTCAACAGTTAGATAAATAATTTCTATATATCTCCTCTAACTGACCTGAGAGGAATATAAATTTAAGAAAGGAACATTATTGGGGTTTCAGCCATAAGAGAAACTTACCAGAAGAATCCTATTCCTGTCTTCATTACCAACTGAAGCAGAAGCAGTTAGAGGGGGAGGGGTTTGAGAGCCAGGAGTGTTTTACCCCCTCCTTTCCTCACTGTAGCCTGTCAATCTCTGGCTCTTAACTTAAAGCGCTATTTGGCCCTGAAACCTTTATCTGCTTCTCCAAACTATCTGTTATTATAATTATAACATGACTATGTCATCTAGTGTGTTAACTAGCCCTCCTTGCTTTGTGTTATCTACAAAGTTAATAAGCATGCCTTCATCCAAGTCATTGATAAAAGGGCACAAAGCTAAAGGCAGAACCATAGTCTACTCTTCTAGAACTCATTAATTTAGAGTGTCATCATTTAATCATCTCCAAGCCACCTACTTGTGCTATTGGCTAATTTGTATCTCTCTGACTAGTTCACTATCCTAGTTCAAGTTAATTTGTTAAATATTTCACTAAAATCTAGGTAAAATATATTTTCAGCTTCTTCCTGATCTACTAGAGGAAATCAAATTAGTCTAGCGTGACCCAGTCTTGATGAGGTCATTCTAGATCTTTGTGAAAACTGCTTTCTTTTCTATATAGTACTAGATATTCCTTTAATAATATGTTCTGGAATTTTGCTAGGAATTAAAGTCGAGCTCACTGGCTTATAGTTCATATAATATACCCTCTGGAGGTTTTAAAGAACCAAGATTTTGTTGTGACCATAAGAAAACATTATAACAATACTATATGAGGAATGAAGGTTATATGTATAATTTCTTTCTTTCCTTTATTCCTTATCCAGATCTTGCTAAAACAAATATTTTTCTGCCCAGAGATGGCAATACTTAAATTATTTGCTTTCCCAAATGTTCCTAGATTGAATTTTGGAGGTAAATTCACCAACATAGGGTAAAGATGAAAATATAAATTGCAGGAGGAGGAAGAAACATGAACAGGGATTGTATATAACATATTTTGCTACTTCAGTGAATTTGTTCTCTCATTAGTTTGGGTAGTCCTTGAGCTAGAGCTGCTACTTATCCATCCATGCCTTTTCATATTAGATAATATTTTTCTATGCTCTCATAAATCCTTCAAAGAATAACTGATGGTTTTCTTCTTTTAATATTAGATAGACTCCAGTGTAGCACCGAAGTTTTCTATCTATTAGTCTTTGCTTTTGCTATATGACCGACACATCTTTTTTCTGGTCAAACATGCAAAATATGATGTTTAATACCACATCCTATGCTCATCATCATTGGTAATATGTTACCGTTCCCTTAAAACCACAATACAGCTTTCCCTTACTCTTAGAATCACCAGAAAAGGAACAGTTACCCAAAGTCCATTACATTTGTTAGCTAAGGACTCACAGATAATGAGATCTATAATCCATACACCCTACAGTTTTTGACCTTGAAGTGGAAAAAGAACAACAAAATTCATATAATTATCTCAATAGATATATAAAAAGTTCTTCACAAAAGACAACACTCATCCCTATTAAGAACATTATTAAGAAGGCAGCTAAGTGGCTTAGTGGATAGAGAGCCAGGCCTGAAAATGGGAGGTCCTGGGTTCAAATTTGGCCTCAGGCACTTCCTAGTTGTGCTACCCTGGGCAAGTCATTTAACCACAATTGCCTAGTCCTTATTGCTCTTCTGCCTTGGAATTAATATTCAATATCAGTTCTAAGATATAAGGTAAGGGATTTTAAAAACCTAAGCATATGAATAAATGATAAACAGTCTCTATCTAAAACTAAGAGTAAGCATTGGCTGTAATCTTCCCATTAAGGTCAGAGGGTAAAGCAAGGATGTCCATTATCATTACTATTACTCAATATTATGTCAGAAATGCTATCACAATAAGACAAGAAAAATATATGGAAGGAATGAAAATAGGCAACAAAGAAAAAATCCATCACTCTTTTCAGATAATATGATGGTATACTTAGAGAATCCTAGAGATTCAACTAAAATCTAGTTGAAATGATGAACAATTTTAGTAAAGTCACAAGATATAAAATAAGTCCACATAAATTACTGAAATTTCTGGACATTACAGACAAAATTCAGCAAGGAGATAGAAAGAGAAATTCTATTTCAAATAATTGTAGACAATATAATGAAGCCGTCCAACAGCTTCACGAAGATTCCTAGTGGGTTGGACACTTAGAAAGGGGAACCAAGGACTGAGTGAAAATGGGTTACGGGTTAAGGATTAATGGAAAGAGAACATAAGGCGAGAATAAAGACACGCAGACACAGAAAGTTTTGGTACAAGGTAGACAGACAGCGAGTAAGCTCTGATGGTCAAGAGCTTCATGGTTAGGAGCTCTGATGGTCAAGAGCTCTCTTGCCAACTGATGTCTCGTCACTTTTATTGGGGTTACAACAGTATGTGGGGAAGGGGAGAGGCTGGTGGCCTGATACATTAACATTATGAGGTAATCATCATAAAATGCAAACTGTCAAAACCTAAAACAATAAGTAGAGCTAAGATCAGGATCCAGATCTGATATGGCCTAAGGCATCTACTGATGTTTGATACCTATGTTAATTGATCATAGAAGGAAAAGTAAGGAGACTGAGATAACTGACTCTCTTCTGGGGTGTAGCCTTAGGGAAGGGCTAGGGATTTGGCAAGGTCAACATTCAATTTGACTCAAGATTGCAGGGATCAATCATTAGCAGTATAAGAGTTAAGTTTTTGAATACTTCTTAAAATAATATCACAATTAATGTATACCTGGATTGCTACATATAAAATACTTGGGAGGTGATCTGCCAAGATGAGGCCAGAAACTACATGAACACACTTATAAAACATTTTTTATACTAAGACAGATATTAACAACTGGAGAAATATTCATTGCTCATGAATAGGCCAAGTCAAGATAATAAAATGGCAATTTTACCTAAATAAATTATTCAATGCCATACCAATCAAACTATCAAAGAATTATTTTATGGAGCTAGAAAAAAATCATAACAAAATTCATCTGGAAGAACAAAAGGTCAAGAATATCAAGGGAATCAATAAAAAATGTGAAGGAAGATGTTCTAGCAGTATCAAACTATAGCACAAAGTGGTAATTATCTAAATTATGTGGTACAGGACAAGAAATAGAGAGGTGGTTCAGTAGAATAGATTAGGTACCCAAAATACATAGTAATAAATGACCATAGCTATCTAGTGTTTGATAAACCCAAAGATTCAAGTTTTTGGTCCAAGAACTCACCATTTGACAAAAATTACTATGAAAAATGTGAAAGAAGTTTGGCAGAAAGAAGTTATAGACCAACATCTCACATAATATACCAAGATAAGGTTAAGATGGATATATGATTGAGACATAAAGGATGATATCATAAGCGAAGTAGAGGAGCACAAAAAGTCTTACCTGTCAGATCTTTGGATAAGGGAAGAATTTATGATCAAACAAGAAATAGAGAAGATCACAGAAAGCAAAATGGATTATTTGATTACCCGAAATTTTAAAAATGTTGCACAAACAAAACCAATGCAGTCAAGATTAGAAGGAAAACTAAAAACTAGAAAAAATTCATAGCAAATTCCTCTGAAAAGGCCTTATTTCTCAAATATATGAGATAAACGAATTTATTTTTAAAAAAAGAGTCATTCTCCAATTGATAACTAATCAGATATGAACAGGTACTTTTCAGAAGAAGAAATCAAAGCTATTTGGAGTCATATGAAAAATGCTACAAATCACCAAAGCTTAAATAAATGCAAATTAAAACAACTCTGACATAATATCTCATACCTGTAAGATTGGTTAACATGACAGAAAAGGAAAATGAAAAATGCTGGAAGGCATGTGGAAAAATAGGGACACTAGTATACTGTTGGTGGAGTTGAGAAATGGTCTAACCATTCTGGAGAACAATTTGGAACTATACCCAACGGACTATAAAATTATGAATTATGCATTTTCTTTCATCTACAAATGCCACTACCAGGGCTATATCACACAGAGATCAAAGAAAAAGAAAAAAGACCTAAATATAGACAAAAATAATTGTAGCAATTCTTTTTTGGTGGTTAAGAATTGGAAAGTGAGAGGAAGCCAATTAATTAGAAAATGACTAGATAAATTGTGGTATATGATTGTGATGGAATATTATTGTGCTATAAAAAATGTTTCAGAAACACCTGGGAAGACCGTTATGAACAAAGTGAAGTAAGCAGAACCAGGAGAACACTATTTACAATTAACAGCAAAACTGTAACAATGATCACCTGTGAGACTTAACTACTCTGATCAAAACAATGATCCAAGACAACACCAAAAGATTCATGATGAAAAATGTCATCCACCTTCAGATGAAATATGAGTACAGGTTGAAGTATAATTTTTTCAGTTTATTTTTCTTGCTTTTTTGCAACATTGCTAATATGGAAATAGGTTTTGCATGATTTCACATGTATAATTGATATATTGCTTGGCTTTCAATGGTTGGGGGAGAGACTGGAGGGAGAGAGAATTTGGAATTCAAATTTTTTTTAATATTAAGTTTATTTAATTAATTTATAATATTTTCCCATGGTTACATGATTCATGTTCTTTCCTTCCTCTCCTTCCCCTCCCCCTCCTCTGCCCAACAAGCAATTCCACTAGGTTTTACATGTGTCATTGATCAAGACCTATTTCCAAATTAATATATGCACTAGGGCAGTGATGGGCAAACTACAGCCCAGGCCAGGTGTGGGGGCCCCTGAAATGAAATCTATCCGGGCCAGGAAACATTATTCCTAATCTGACGAATACAATGAGGATACAATAATGAAACTTTCGAAAAAGTTGCCTTAGAAACAGACTGACAGATGAGCATTTCCTTTCCTTTGGCCCCCTCTTTAAAAAGTTTGCCCATCACTGATCTAGGGTAATCATCTGGAGTCTACATGCCCATATCCCCATTGAACCATGTGATCAAGCAGTTGTTTTTCTTCTGTGTTTCTGCTCCCACAATTCTTTCTTTGAACATGAATAGTTTCCAGTAATTATTTCCAGTAATAATTTCTAGTAGCTTTTTAGTTGATTCTCTAGGATTCTTTAAGTAGACCATCATATCATCTGCAAAGATTGATAGTTTAGTCTCCTCATTGCCTATTTCAATACCTTCAATTTCTTTTTTTTTTTCTCTAATTGCTACTGCCAGTGTTTCTAGTACAATATTAAATAATAGAGGTGATAATGGGCATCTTTGTTTCACTCCTGATCTTACTGGAAATGCTTCTAGTTTATCCCCATTGCAGATGATGCTTGCTGATGGTTTTAAATATATACTGTTTATTGTTTTTAGGAAAGGCCCTTCTATTCCTATACTTTCTGGTGTTTTCAATAGGAATGAGTGCTGTATTTTGTCAAAGGCTTTTTCTGCATCTATTGAGATAATCATGTGATTTCTGTTGGTTTGCTTGTTGATCCATCCAATTATGTGGATGGTTTTCCCAATGTTAAACCATTCTTACATTCCTGTTATAAATTCTACCTGATCATAGGGAGTGTTAGGGTCTGAATGGACGACTGCCCAAGGAGCACATGGAGACAATGCAATCCAAACAAAGGGAAGTCTTTATTTCTAGTGCACGCTAGGGGAGCTCAGCAAGAGAGTTCGGGGGGGGCATAGTCAGAGTAAAGATTATATATGTTTGGGGTGGCGGGAAACTCAGGGGGTAGTGGGTAAGGTGGCAGGTGTTGGCAGACTCAGGGGCGCTCTGTAGTTCTTGAAGCGGAACTTCTGTAGCCTTTGTAGTTAGTGGTTTTTGGCTGTTTCCCCAAGCATGTAGGGTTTTTATGCTACATTTGGGAGCCTAATGAACACCCTATTGTTAGTGACCGTGGATTTCTCTAAGACATCCTGACCTGTTAGTAACTTTGGGTTTCTCGGAGCCATCATGATTGGGGAGTCCCTAGCTTGTGTTTGCTTGTGGTTGCTTAGTTTCTATGTCATAACTTTGGGGTTCTACATTCCCCACTTTTTCTCTTGGACCCTTGGGAAATCATTCCCAAGGACCAGTTTCACCATATTCCAAGGTGGGAAATTGTTTGATATTGTAGCCTCAGGACCATAAGTTGGACAGCATTAAAGCCATCCTTCACAAAACCGACCAGCCAGTTAATCATGCAGAGGCCTATAGTTAGGAGGAGGAATAAGAGGAGAAGGGGGCCTAGAATTGTGGAAATAAGCATAGTCAACCATGGAGAACAATGGAAGAGGCTTCCTATGCCCAGCCCTACCAAGATTGGGATGAGAATGGGCACTCAGGGCAGATTGTGAGCACAAGGCGAAGGGGAGAGGCTCAGAGGTAGTGCTGGCAATGCAGCTCCCTTCCAGGTCCAGAAATTTTGTCCTGTAAGTGCCTGCAGGATCTCTCCAACCCATTCCCAGGAGGCTCATTGTCCCACCTCAATTCCCCCTTTACTAGTAACTGAGTCAAACCTTTGACTCAGAGTAAGGTAAGGGTACATAGTGGGAGCAAAGGAATTTTCCTGCCTGTAGTTTGCCTGAAAAATGTCTACACTAGAGTGGTACAATGTCCTATGTCATCTCCCCTCTCCTCCAAATCTCTAAGGGAATGGGGCGATGGTTTCAGCCTTCTGTAATCCCTGAGAGGAGGAGGAGAAGCTGTGGGCACAGGGTCTTCAGGGATGTGTCTACAGCAAGTGCCAGGGTCTTGAAGGCTTGGAGACTTGACTGTTTCCCTGGACTGGCCGACACAGATCACAAGGCGGAGCATAGAACCTAGAACTGGGGCAAAAAGTAGAACACCAGATATAAAGATAGAAAATTTAGTACAATAGAAACTGATATTAAACCTTAACATTTGGGTATCTTAGCCAAAAGACTTCATCTCCAGAAATCATCCTCGCATAGGAATTGATCCTTTTAGGAAGTTTGATTCCTAAGTTGTTTGTAGAGTTGACAAGGGGTGTTTCTGTTACAGAATATCCTTTTGCAAAGCTCACATTAATAGGGCATCCATAAATACTTGAATAACAATATTTTACAGATAAATTTCTTTATCCCAGATTCTGGAGGAAATTCAGGAAGTTTTGGGTTATATTTCCAAGCTCAAGATCCAAACTTCAATTGTGGTAAATTAAGGCTGCAAACTACAAGTCATCTATTACTAAACTTCACCTTACTTCTCAAAGCATGTTCCTTAACAATTTGATAATTTTCAATTATCAACCTAATAGGTTGTTTGGGGAAATGGAAACTTTAATTTTACAATTTGCCTCATGTGCTGATTATGTGACTTGTCGCAAAAAGGCAGACAGGGAAACCATTTCCTCATGTCCCAAGGGACACATAGTGTTGGGGCTTCATGTACAGGCCAAAGCTGTCACTGGCTTAAGCCATTGCTGTGCTACTGAAGATTAGTAGTTTAGATGGTCAGAAGAAGTCCAGTCCAGGTTGAGCCCTAGAATTGCCTCTCTTACCATCACAGAACATTCTCTGTATCACCATTAGATACCAGAAGCCTTCTCCTTCCTTAAAAGACAAGTCTTACCCATTACAGCTTAGAGAAATCTGCTAAGCATCAGTTTAGAAACAATTTTCCATTCCCTCAAACAAGCCTTTCACTTTCCTACAAGGCTGATCCCTCAGTTATCTTTACATATTTTGGTAATAATTAACATCTTACACTTTAGTCACAAAACCTGAATTAAGGAACAGGAGTGCTGGATTGAGCAGCTCCATAGTAAATATAAATCAGGGCTGTATTTTCTCCTGGACCTAGTCCATCCGAAGGACTAAGACAAAGCTATATAGGAATCATTTCAGGATAACTGTCCAGAGAAATTTCAGAATCATTTGTGATTTTTTCCAACACCATATACATTAATTTTAGAAATTATCTCTAGGTCATCTTCACCCTTTCTGATTTACTGTTACCATCATAAAAATAAACATACCAATTGGTATCCTTATTAAGCAATAACTCTGAAGAATTGACACACTGTACCTTTAGCATAGGGTTTATCAACTTTAAGTTTCAGTCCATAGTATAAGTTGGTAAACAGAGGTAACAGAATCTATGATACAGTCACGTTTACAATGAGCTTTTGCTTACATTCAAACAATTCTTAAAATACATGTTTTAGCAGCAATTTACATAAAAGTCATATTTAGTCAATAAGCACTTCTTTCTCCTTCCTGTGTGCAAGGAAGGGGTAAAAAGCTTGTGAGCAATGTATCCTAAAGCTGCTTGGCTTGGTTTAGGTTTTCATTACTTAGCAACCTTGTCTCTTATCCCTCTTTAACAAGTGAGATCATCACAATTTAAAATTTTGCATGTATCAAAATCTTCATAATAAATTATTCTCAACAGATTTTAGTTTGAACTCCACAACTTGTAAATAACTTTAGGCCCTTTAGCAATACTTCAGTATGTAAACAAACTGAATTTCAAAGCATTTACTCTTATTCCTTTCCAACCTCTCTTTAAAACAGAATATAATAGAACCTCCAGTTTAGTTTCCTTTTACTTCAAAACATTGCTACATAGCTGATCAAATACCATCAATATTATTCTGATTTACCATTTTTTGTGTCTATTTTACACTAGAATTCACACCTATTATTTCTTTATCCATTAGAAACTCCATCTTTTGAAAAATACCAAATTCTTAGTACCTGTATTATTAAAACCCATGCATAGATTAACCACTTTAAAAACTTCTCGGTGTCATGATTACTTGTTGCTAGTTCTGACAGGACATACATTAAAAGAACATCTCATTTGAAATATACCAAGTTTAAATTCTAGAATAAGTTCTCAATAACAACATTACAACTTTTTGTTTTGTTGTTACCACAATAAATAAATTATATTGTACCATATCAAAAATCTTTAGCAATCCTCAACCTTTAAAATCAATTCTTAAGTGAAGAATGCTTCTAATTGTGGAGTAAAATCTCCCTTTTGTTTTAAGGCTTAATTTTAAGTTGTCACAATAGATGTTATTTGCTTTTTATAAATTTCCATACCATATTTTCTTTGTATTAACTGTCTTTTTATTCTCTATAATATCTGCAATTTCCCCTTTTTGTTTTTAATTTATACTCCAATTGTGGTAAATTAGGGAAACCTGGATTTTTGCACAATTATTATAGATGTTATAAAGTTGCTATTAGCTTTTTGTTCATTTTTTTTCACTTTACAGAGCTAAGCTGGCAAGTCACGCTTGATTGGTCACTGTACCTCTCTGAGTCTATTCACATGAGGCTATTCTACTTGCTTGTTCTCACCCAGAATAATATTTTTAAAACAAATTGCATGTTATTCCCTAGATCATGTATTTCTTTTCATACATTGTACATGCTTTTAAAATAATTTTTATATCCTAATAAATTACAATGCTCTCCAAATTTTTATATTCACAATATACTAGATTCTTAATGCATATGTTATTTTTGAATTACCAAAATTTGAAACCCTAATGTTACTTATATTTTTACCTATTGCTTAAATATGATGGTACAGATCTTAGAGTAACAATTTTACATGCTCATATGTTTACCCCAAATTCAGTCCGATAAGCATTTTTGGTAAGTCTGATCATTCAAATCTGTATTTCACACACTGCTAGTCCTAATAGATAGCTTTTCAACATAAATTTTGTGCATTCTTAAATTTAACTGGAATTCCATTTTTTAACTAGTAGTCAATGAATTTACACTATACCATCAGTACCTATTCAATTCCTTAGCAAATATATTCTAATAGGTAGAGAAGGGTCCATGAGTTTTAGGGAGAATGGGCGATGTTTTTTTAGCTTTTTATAGCTACTTCCTGCTGTACTGGGGTAGCATGGATGATTCGCTCTCAACATATAATTTTCTCATGGACCAGTCTCTGTCTAAAGGGGTCTAATTTTGAAATGTAAGCCAATTGCATTATTCTAATAATCTTTAAGTTAAATTTTTCACTAACATCAGTTTGATTAATGTTAGGTTGAATTCATGGTTGTTTAAAGAAGTTTTTTCACTCTTGGTTAAGCACTGAACAATAATGATTTTTTTTGTTTTTGTGTTTTTTTGGCTAGCTAGGAAAGTTAAGCTGCACTTCTATACTTCTGTACACAACTTCTATACTTCTGTACACAATCATTGCTCTCTGTCTGAGTAAGTTTTTCTTAGATTGCATTTTAAAATCTTTTGTGATTTTCATTAGATATGTATCTCAGTACTTAACCTGTGGATAGAATTTGGTGGTGGGATCAAATTTGTCCCTTTTTCTGTCTTTTGATTTCTATGTTCCCTTTCTCATGGCCAGTGAGAAATGGAAGGAGAAATGTTTGACAGATTAGTTTGTTTAACTCTTGCTTTAATAAGAACAAAGAATAAGATTTCTTTTAACTAATTAAATTATCTTAGAGTTTAAGACATTCAGAAATTATGATGTTATTTTCTGAATTTCTCTAACGTCTCTGTCTGTCTTCCCCATTCCTCCAGAAAGAATGAAGAAGAGAGAGATTTATTTTTCCCAACCTGTAACCCTCCCATTGAGATCACAGACAACCAACACATAACACACAGCCTGATCAAGGACACATTTCCCAGGCATATCACACACACTCTGACAAATATAAAACATAAATTATATAAGCTAGATTCTTCTTTTCATCCTGGCAAAAGATCAGTTGTTACAATTCATATCTCCATGACTAAAGAATTCTGTAAAAAAGAATGAGTCAGAAAAGGGTTAACTCCTAGCAAGAAGCTGGCTGATATATGATGAATTTCATTTCTTAATTACCTTTTTTCCCATGCTTCAATAGATATCCTTCCAAAAAGGGGAAAGAAAGAAGGAGAGAAAAAACTATGACAGAACTGGTTTTCTAGTTGAGCAAGAAGAAAGAGCAGCCAGCCGCTTCTAAAATGGGGGGCAGAAAGGAAAATTTCCGGTCACTTTTAGATTTGCGGTTTCTTAGAGATTGCCTTACCTAAGAAGTATGCTTTCCCTGGTGTCCTCCTTTTTGTGGATTCACACAGAATTTGAGTCAAGGTAGGAGCTTGCTCAGGGCTCCACCCCTCCTTCCCTGGTGTCCTTCCAAAAGGATCCAGTGCCCTTTGCTTTTCCTGCGCCCATAGTGTGTCCACTATGGGTCTTCTTGGGGTCTAATCCTGCCAGTTACTCAAACCCTGGGCTTCCTACAATTTAATTCCAGCAGAGGCTCAAACTCTGGACTCCCCCTAATTATTTCCCGGGGGACAGGGGGCCTCCATCTCCCTGAAGTTCCATATCAAAGCTCCGTATCTTTGTCTCCAAGCTTTCAGACAACTTCTTACCCACCCATCTTAATCAATTCTCTTCCCGACTTTCCCGACCTGCTTCCTTGCGGAAGACAGGAAATATGGTAATTGCTGGTCCAGATTCAGAAACAGGTGAGGAATTGGACTTTTGCCTGGGCCAGAGTCCGATTTTCTCCCATACTCAATCATGCAAACAGTCACACTGCACAGTCACCTCTGGAAAGTAGTCACGAAATCTGGGAGAGAACTTTCCTTGTCCCAGTGGTCCTTAGGGGGTCGAATCCAGCACCAGACGAGGCCCCCATATGTTAGGGTCCAAATGGACGACTGCCCAAGGAGCACATGGAGACAATGCAATCCAAACAAAGGGAAGACTTTATTTCTAGTGCACGCTAGGGGAGCTCAGCAAGACAGTTCCGGGGAGGCATAGTCAGAGTAAAGATTATATATGTTTGGGGTGGTGGGAAACTCAGGGGGTGGCAGGTAAGATGGCAGGTGTTGCAATGAGAGAATTACTCAAGATGGAGGCAGAGTAAGGAGCAGCTGCTCGATCTCTCCTGACCGAACCACACAGGACCCCTCAAGGGGAAATAAAAACGAGTCCAGAGGAACGAAGGAACCCCACAACAGGGCACAGCATTGAAGGTACGCAGAATCGGGGCATTTCCACACTTTAAAGGGGTGAAACAGCTCTCACTAAAACACGAGAGGAAGAAGCCCCTCCCCCACCCCCCACACCACACAAGCCAGTAAACAGGACTGGGGCAACCAGATAATCACTGGCAGCCCCGGAGCCCTTACCTGTGCGCTGCAAGTCGAGGGACCCCAGGTGGCTGGGACTCTCCCTGAGCGCCCACGTGGGTGAAGGCACCGCCTCTGGCCAGGACAAAGGCCCCTAAAACGCAGCCTTTCCCAAGCACTGAAGGCATCGCCTCAGGGGCGAATAAAGATCTCCAGCCCCCGACTTTCACTACCTTCTGCGGGGGTGAAAGCAGGGCCCTAAGAGCACCAGCACAGGCAAAGGCAGTGCCCTAGGCTTGAATAACGATCTCCAGCCCAGGCTTGGACCTCCAGTGAGGACCCGGTGCAGACCTGAGCACGGCTGTGGAAGCAGCCCCAAAGACTGCTGAAGGAACCTCAGGCAGAGGGGCAGACCGGGAACTACCAGGAGGCCTGACCCCGAGGACAAGGAGACCGGAGC
>NC_058134.1:179985189-180006070 GCF_016433145.1 Gracilinanus agilis | reverse complement strand
ACACTGTCTTGCTGATGTCATTTACCCCAAGTCTATTCCACTGATCCACCTCTCTGTCTCTTAGCCAGTACCATATTGTTTTGATGACTGCTGCTTTATAGTATAGTTTAATATCTGGTACTGCTAGGTCCCCTTCCTTCACATTTTTTTCATTATTTCCCTTGATATTCTTGATCTTTTGTTATTCCAAATGAAATTTGTTATAGTTTTTTCTAATCCAGTAAAGAAGTTTTTTGGTAGCTTGATAGGTATGGCACTAAATAGGTAAATTAATTTGGGTAGAATTGTCATTTTTATTATGTTAGCTCGACCTACCCATGAGCAATCAATGGCTTTCCAATTGTTTAGATCTAGTTTTAATTGTTTGCAAAGTGTTTTGTAGTTGTTTTCATACATTTCCTGGGTTGGTTTTGGTAGATAGATTCCTAAGTATTTTATATTGTCTAGGGTGATTTTAAATGGTGTTTCTCTTTCTAGCTCTTGCTGCTGTGTTGTGTTGGAAATATATAGAAATGCTGATGTTTTATGTGCATTTACTTTGTATCCTGCAACTTTTCTATAGTTGTTGATTATTTCTATAAGCTTCTTAGTTGATTCTCTAGGATTTTTTAAGTAGATCATCATATCATCTGCAAGAGTGATAGCTTAGTCTCCTCATTGCCTATTTTGATACCTTCAATTTCTTTTTCTTCTCTAATTGCTACTGCTAGTGTTTCTAGTACAATGTTAAATAATAGAGGAGATAGTGGGCATCCTTGTTTCACTCCTGATCTTATTGGGTAGGCTTCTAATTTATCCCCATTGCATATGATGATTGTTGATGGTTTAAATATATACTATTTATTTTTAGGAAAGGTCCTTCTATTCCTATACTTTCTAGTGTTTTCAATAGGAATGGACGTTTTATTTTGTCAAAGGCTTTTTCAGCACCTATTGAGATAATCATGTGTTTTTTTTTGGTTTGCTTGTTGATGTCATCAGTTATGTGAATGGTTTTCCTTATGAACTATCCTTGCATTCCTGTTATAAATACCACCTGATAATAATCAATAACCCTCATGATCACTTTCAAGAACCTTTTTGCTAGTGTTTTTTTTAAGATTTTTGCATCTATGTTTATTAAGGAGATTGGTCTATAGTTTTCTTTCTCTGTTTTTGATTTACATGACTTTGGGATCAGTACTTTATTTGTATCATAAAAGGAGTTTGATGGAACTCCTTCTTTCCTTATTATGTCAAATAGTTTGAATAGTATTAAAATCAGTTGTTCTTTGAATGTTTGATAGAATTCCCTTGTGAATCCATCTAGCCCTGGGGATTTTTTCTTAGGGAGTTCTTTAATGGCTTCTTCAATTTCTTTTTCTGATATGGGGCTATTTAAGTATTCTATTTCTTCTACAGTTAATTTAGGCAATTTATATTTTTGTAAATATTCATCCATCTTACTCAGATTGCTATATTTATTGCAATATAATTGGGCAAAATAGATTTTAATGATTGCCTTGATTTCCTCTTCATTAGAAGTGAAGTCTCCCTTTTTAACTTTGATACTGATGATTTGGCTTTCTTCTTTCCTTTTTAAAAATAGGTTGACCAGTACTTTGTCAATTTTCTTTGTTTTTTCTAAGTACAAGCTTCTAGTCTTATTTATTAATTCAATAATTCTTTTATTTTCAATTTTATTGATTTCTCCTTTAATTTTTATAATCTCTAATTTGGTTTTTAGCTGGGGATTTTTAATTTGTTCCCTTTCTAGTTTTTAAAATTTCAATGCCCAGTTTATTGATCTTTGCCCTCTCTAATTTGTCATTACATGCTCTCAAGGATATAAATTTCCCCCTGAGTACTGTCCTAGGTGCATCCCACAGAGTTTTGTAGGATGTCTCATCATTTTCATTTTCTTCAATTAAATTATTGATTGTTTCTATGATTTCTTCTTTAGCTGGTTTTGGAGAAGCATATTATTTAATTTCCAATTAGTTTTTGATTTGCCTGTCCAAGTGCCATTACTAATTATTATTTTTATTTCATTATGATCTGAAAAAGTTACATTTATTATTTCTGCTCTTTTGCATTTGTTTGCAATGTTTCAATGCCCTATTACATGGTCAATCTTTGTGTATGTACCATGTGCACCTGAAAAGAAGGTGTATTCATTTTTGTCCCTATTTATTTTTCTCCACATATCTATTAAATCTAATTTTTCTAGGATTTCATTCAACTGTCTTATCTCTTTCTTATTTATTTTTTGGTTTGGTTTATCTATATCTGAAAGAAGAATATTTAGATTTCCCTCTAGTATGGTTTTACTATCTATTTCCTTCTTGAGGTCTGCTAGTTTCTCCTTTAGGAATTTGGATGCTATACCATTTGGTGCATACATGTTGACTATTGTTATTTCCTCACTGTCTATACTGCCTTTTATCAGGATGTAGTTACCTTCTCTGTCTCATTTGATCCGATCTATTTTTACATTGGCTTTGTCAGAAATCATGATAGCCACTCCTGCCTTCTTTTTCTCATTTGAAATCCAAAAGATTTTGCTCCAGCCCTTGACCTTAAACCTGTGTATGTCCATTGGCCTCATACGTGTTTCTTATAGACAACATAAGGTTTGCTTTCTAATCCACTCTGCTCTTTCCTTCTGTTTTATGGGTGAGTTCATCCCATTCACATTCAGAGTTATAATTATCATTTGTGTATTCCCCAACATTTTGGTATCCATGCCTAGTTCTACCCCCTTTTATGCTATTTCCTTTTAAACCAGTTGTTTATTTTAAACTAGTCCCCCTTGTCCCCTCCCTTAATTACTTCCCTTTCCATCCCCTCCCTTATTATTTCCCTCTTTATTTTTTAAGGTCTAATGAATTCCCTCCACCCTCCCTTCTCATCCCATTTTTGACCTCCCCACTGCCCTGCTCCACTTGGTTTATGCTTTCTGAATTTCTCAGTAGGGTTATATAGAATTCTATATCCCAATGGATATAACTACTCTTCCCTCTCAGGGTTAATTCTGCTTAGAGTAAGGTTTAAATATCACCTCTTATTACTCTCTTCCTTTCCTTCTTATAATAGTATTCATCCCCTCCCCTTCCCATGCCCTCTTTGTATAGAATAGAATATCCTATTTTTCTTATTCATTCAATTTTCTCTTGGTGCCATCTACTATTAACCCCATCTATCCCCCCATCTTATCATATTAGACCATTTAATGCTCAAACCTCTACCTATGAATAATTCTTCTAATTACTATAATAGTGAATACAGGTTTTGAAAATGACACATAAATTTTCTCCATATATGAATACAAATAATTTGAATTTATTGAAGCCCTTAAAGAAGATAATTGAAAAATAAGTTTTCTTTCTTTCTGCTCTGTTTCTTATTTGCTTTTTCATGTTTCTCTTGGCTTTTGTGGTTGGATATCAAACTTTCCATTTAGTACTGGTCTTTTCTGTGCAAATACTTGGAAATCTTCTATCTTGTTGAATGTCCATACTTTCCCCTGGAAGTACATAGTCAGTTTTGATGTGTAGGTGATCCTTGGTTGTAGACCCAGTTCTCTTGCCTTTCTGAATATCATATTCCAAGCTTTGTGGTCTTTTAGTGTGGAGGTTGCCAGATTCTGTGTGATCCTGATTGGTGCTCCTTGATATCTGAATTGTCCCTTTCTGGCTTCTTGTAAAAATTTTTCTTTTAGTTGGAAGCTCTTGAATTTGGCTATTATTTTCCTGGGTGTTGACTTTTCTGGGTCCAGTGTAGAGGGTGATCTATGGATCCTTTCAATGTCTATATTGCCCACTTGTTGTACAACTTTAGGGCATTTTGTTGGATAATTCCTTGTAGTATTGAGTCCAAATTTCCATTAATTTCTGGTTTTTCAGGAAAACCAATGATTCTCACATTGTCTCTTTTAGACCTGTTTTCTTCATCTGTCAATTTCTCATTGTGATATTTCATGTTTCCTTATATTTTATCAGTGTTTTGACTTTGCTTTATTTGTTCTTGCTGTCTTGAGAGATCATTGGCTTCTACTTGCCCAATTCTTGTCTTTAGAGACTGGTTTTCTGTTATAATCTCATGATTTTTCCTTTTTGGTTTGTTCTATCTTGTTTTCCAGCTGTTTAATTTCAGTCTTTAATTTGCTTACCATTTTGTTTGATTTTGGGGCATCTTTCTCCAATTGGGGTTGTCTTTTAACCTGTTAATTTCCTTTTGAGCTATTTCCCTCCTCTCTCAACAAATCTCTTCTATCTTTCTCATAATCTCCAATTTGAACTCTTCAAGAGCTTGAGAACAATTTTCATTTTTTTGGGAAGGTTTGGATGTGATTACTTGTTTGTTCTCTTCTGCTGTTTGCTCTATTATCTGGATTTTTTCTTTGTAAAAGTTGTTGAGTTTTAAAGATTTCTTCTTGATCTTTCTCTTTTGAGATTCTTGTGACCGTCTTGCCATTATTATTATTTCTTTCTCAGTCAGAAGTCTGGGTGAGGCAGACAGGTTCTCTGCCTATCCTATTGAGCTTTGGAGCAGGTTTCATCTGAGTCACAACGCTGTGCTCCCTCTCAGCTTTATCCTCATACCCAGGGTAGTTCTGTGCTCTTTAGGCTCCTGAGGTGTCAAGTCTAATTGTTCTCAGGGTTATGCCACTTGGTGTTCCCCTTGCTTGCTCCTCTTCATGAAGCTCCTTTAACAGTCTTAGGGTGCTGCTTCCATGATCATGCACCCTCTGTACTGGGTTCCCACCCAAGTTCCATGCCTGCTCTCAGGGTCCACATCTACACCTGAGCTCAATGTCCATGTCTGTGCTCAAGGTCTGTGTTCAAAGTTTTGTTCTTTAGCCTCTTGGGGTCTTAAGTCTTGCTACTCTCAGGAGCAGGCCCTGGTGATCCCAGGTAGCTGCCAAGAATTTAATGAATCCCAAAACTTGCTCTAACTCTTGTGTGCTGCCTTTGGCACTGTAGGAGGGGGAAGAGGGGGTTGTTCAGCTCACATTTTAGTGAGAGCTATTTCACCCTTTATAGCATGGACATGCCCCGATCCTGTGTACCTTCAATGCTGTGCCCTGTTTTAAGGCCAAAAAAGAGATTGAAAATATTATAAAATGTTAAATGAATAATTTTAATTACATTACATTTAAAATCAAACAAAACCAATGCAATGAAAATTAGAAGGGAAGCAACACATTGTGGGGTACCTTCATTCATCTGGGTTTGTTTTTATGTCCTCTTGGGGAGTCCAAGATTTTAGCATTCCAGCCAGCATTCCTCCATGGACCAGAAGAGTTCCTTCATCAGCCACCATCTTCACCAGCAGCCCCCTCATTTTTTCTGAGATGAAATGAACTATTAATGATATCTCTACAGGTTTCATTATGTCACACTACAACTGTTTTTTCATATAAGCCATATCTTGTTTAAAAAGATTAGAGATTTTGTGGAATGCTTTACCTAAACCTAGGTAAACCAATTCAAATATGTTTCCAAAAACTGGAAGTCTAGGAAAACAGTTACAAAAGGAAATGAAGTTAACATTACATAGATAGTTTCTGATGAAATTATGCTATACTTTCTTATGTAGATCCTATGTAGGAAGAGAAATGGGCAAATTCACTAAAAAAGTTTCCTTCTTTCTTTTGCTGTGCCTAAGTGGTCATCATGACTCCACCTCCCCTACTCTATTGTAAACATAGATACTTTTGCTTATATTCATTTGCATGATAGAAATATCAAGTATCTCTGGCTTCACTTTTTTCTTTTATGTGAAAGGAAGTGACTCCAGGAAATAAAGCAGAGTAAAGTCATTAATCTGAAAGTGTGGAGAAATACTACTAATAATGACAAAGTAATATCATCATCATCATTATAATAACAGTATATAGTGCTTTAAAGTTTACAAAAATAATTTCTACTCAACTTTTCATGTCTAGAATATAATTTTCATTATCTCATTGGTATGCATGAGGAAATTGAGGTTTGGATAGTTCAGGTGATTTGTCCATATCAAATACTATCAAATGCCCGAGTCAAGATTTGTCCCAAGACCAGGACTTGAAACAAATTAATTTTTAAAAGACACACTACCTAATACAAAATGTTTAAGAGACTAGAGGGACTTTAAAATCAAACTCAGTTTTAATTATATCTCTACTGTTAATTTGTTTTATTAACTTGGATAAGAAATAATCTTTAGGTCTCAACTTTCTCCTTTGTAAAATAAAGAAGTCAGACTATTTGTAATCTTATTTTCTATAACAGAAATAATCTGTTTTTAAGATATTCTCCACATTAATTGACACCACCCTGAAAAGTTGGGTGACCTGCCCCAAACCACGGAAGGCAACTCATATCAGGGTTAAAACATACATTTACTCTTTCACCCATTTCTCAGATCCTTATTTTGAACATCTTTCTTAAGCAGATTAGCCAAACATATTCGAATGATAAATAAACAAACATGTAGAAAGACTAAAACATTTTGCATATGTTTTTAAAAAAAATTGGAAGAATGTTGTAGAATCTGTTTAATACTGATCATGGAAGAAAATAAAATGTGGTATTTAAAAATTCATACTGATTACTAAAACATTATAGGCATGTATACAAAAAGTTATGTCACATTTTAGAGATATATTTAGAGATATATTTAGAGATAGGTTCTCTTCTTAAGTCAATGTAAAACTAATTATTTTTTCCCCAAATTTGTTTTTCTATAACTTTGTCTATTTGAATTCATATTCTTATTCCAGTGGACTTTTCCCACCTTTTGTGTATACGAAGCATTCTCCTATTGCATTTGGTGTTTTAAAAAAATTGTGATTTACTTCCACTTTCTTTCTCATCTCACCCCAATTACACTGCTACTGCCCTTAAAAATATTTTACATGCTTTTCTTGCTGGCAAGTTGGTGGTATTATTGGTGTGACGGTGTGCTGAGGAATCAGAGCTTCATGGATTTTAACTTTCTCACTTAAAGTAAGAAAACCTCATTTAGCAGCTGTAGTAGAACAAGGAAGCAGCATGATATAAAAAAAGGGCTGCACAGTGGGAAGTTTATGCTAGCAAATACCAATTCACACCTGTTTTAGACCTGCAGACAACATCAGGGGTGCTACTTAAATGGACTCTGTGTGCAATTTCACCATTGTTTAGAGACAATGAAAAACATTGCACTGAACATTTTCTCTGGCACTTATCCCAATTAAGTGGATGTACCATTTATCAGGGTGCTGATTAAGTAGGTTTAGTGGTATTCACTAAAGACATCCTGTAAGGAGATCTATGAGAAAGAATATTCACACCTCTTAAGTTTCTGATAATTCATGCTAATGTCTTGAGCAGTATAGTGTTAGCAACATAGAAACCCCATATTCAAGAGAAAAAGTTAGTGACCAGGTCAAATAAGTAGACAGTAGAAAAGAACATCTTTGGGAACATAATACTAATATACATTTATATAGCATAAAGAAGGTTACAACGTACTTTCTTTAAAATAATCTGTGAAAAGGGACTTCATTATTAATCCCATATTATAGATACAGGGACTAAGGTTAGAAGTTACTAGACTGACTTTTCTAGGATCAGAGAGTCAGAATATATCACAACTCAAGTTTATATACAAAAGCCTAATTTCATATACAGCGTGCTTTTTAATTTTTCTCACTAAATGCTTACATGAGAAGTAATTTTGAATTCATTTTATCTTCTAAATGTTGGGACTTTTTTATTTTCTTAAATCTTTAATGAATTTTTTTTTGTTTCTGTTACATTAAAATTCTCAGGTGTTTGCCTCCCTGTCTCCCCTCCCTACACTAGAAAAATCATCATTTGACAAAAAGACACATCTACATATAACTATATCCTTCTTGTTTCTATTTATTAGTTCTTTTTTTCTGAAGATGGACACATACAAGTTATTCTTCAAACAATATTTCTGTTGTCATTAAAATATTGTCATGGTTCTACTCATTTTACTCTTCATTACCTAATGTAGATCTTTCCATGTTGGGTTTTGAAAAAAAATTAACTTGCTCATTATTTCTTTCAGAACAGCAGTACTTAATTACAACCATATACCACAACTTGTTTAACCATTCCCCAATTTATGGGCATCCCTTCAACTTCTAATACTTTACCATTATAAGAGACTTTCAATTTTCATTATTTCTACTTTTTTAACTTCAATAATCCTTTAAAAAAGTTGAAGGTAAGATTTATTTGATTTACCTAAATTTGGAGAGCAAAACCACCATATATCTCAAATAAAACTATGCGATGGCCCTAATCAAGAAAATTAAATTTTTTTATCCACCCCTTTGCTAAGTGATTGATGGTGTATAATCTCAAAACTAGGGCAAACTAGAAACAAATAAGAAAATAAAAGAACAGTCAAACAAAGAAGAGAGAAGGAACGTATTTAAAGAAAAATTATTTTAAAAACTAATATATTAATATTAAAAATAACAATATCAGTGTACCAAAAGATACATAAAGGAAATTAAAATAGTAAAAATATATGCATATTCTATGTATTTGTATAATATATATAAAAATAGAGAGAGAGTGACAGTGACTAATTGTTTAAAGGGAAAGGCAAGAGAAATTGAAACATACATAAAAGTAAAACAATGATTATGGATGACTTTACTATATCTCTTTCAGGTTTTGAGGATGTAAATAATTATGAATCTAAATGAAATACTGGAAAATATTAAAATTTTATTAAAATTTGTTATTTTATTATTAAAATTTATTATTAAAATATTAAAATATTTGGAACTCATCAGAAATGTTATTGAGTTGAAATATTAAGGCATTGATTTATTTTTGAATATTGGATGGCATGCTTATAAAAATTGAATATGGACTCTGGCAAGAGCATAAAAGATTTGGAATGTTTTTCCTTAAAAAGATACTAAAACAGTCCAACAGCCTTAATTGGTTTAGGAAATTAAGTTTTAAGCAAGGGCTACTAATATGTACATAAATATCCCTATAGGTCACATATTGACAGTTTTTTAATGTAATGTTATATTTTTATTGTTATTTTTATGCATTTTGTTAAATATTTGCTAATTTTATTTTAATTTGGAATGATAACAAAACTCCATTTAGGAGCGCTGTGAGCCATATATGATTTGAGTTTGATGGTCCTGGTTTAAACTAAGAATATATAGCTGATGAGTACCCTAATTCCAAAAGGAGTCAGGAGTAGTTCCTTTTTAATCTGAACTATATACCATCATGGTCAATATAGAAGAAGTGAACCTAAATTCAATTGAACCAATATTTTCTCCTTGCTGAACAGTCCTTATATCTTATGACTAATTAAACTCTAAATTATTCTATGGTCTTTGAATACCATTTTTTTCTCCAATGACCACAGCCTGAAGTACCAGACTGGCCTTAATCAGTTATAGCTTAAAATCTCACTCTTTCTCATGGGTTAATACAAATGATACATCAGGGAAGTAATTTATTTTCCATAAGTCTCAGTTTTTTCTAATACAAAATGAAGTGATTGAACTAGATGACCTTTGATTTCAACTAGGAATGTATGTATATATACATATCTTTGTATATATATTTATGTATGTACATATATATATATATACATATATATGTGAAAAAAGCACACAGAATAAATGAAACTAGGAAATATAAATATGAACCAGAAAAACACTTAGTTTTTTTTTGAAAAGAAAAAGGGAAATTAAGTCACCAGTATCAAAAATGGATAAAAGATATGTTCAAAAATGAAAGGAAATGAGAAATTACTAGAAACTATTTTGTGGGAGCCAAATGGAGGAGTGATCCTCAGCAGCTCTGTGCCACCAGGGGAATACTTTCTGACCAAGATTAAAATATCGCCATAAAATGAATACAGGAGTGAAACAACCTTCGAGAAAAGAAAAACCGAAAAGGTTAGCAGAGACCATCTGGGGAACTGAGGTGAGTGGGGAGCAGAACTAGGAGGAATCTATAGCAGAAAGTGAAGAGCAAGCCAAGAGCAAATTGAAAGGATTAAAGTAGGCAATGAGGAAACTAAACACTCTTCGCAAATGATATGATGGTATACTTAAAGAATCCTAGAAAATCAACAAAAAGGCTACTGGATATAATTAACAACTTTATCAAAGTGGGAGGGTACAAGAAAAACCCACCTAAATCATCAGCATTTCTATATATTTCCAACAAAATTCAGCAGCAAGAGTTAGAAAGAGAAAGTCCATTTAAAATCAACTCTAGACAATATAAAATATTTAGGAATTTATCTACCAAGACAAACACAGGAACTATATGAATACAACTATAAAACACTTTTCACACAATTAAAGTTAGATCTAAATAACTGGATAAACACTAATGGTTCATGGCTAGGATGAGCTAACATAATCCTACCAAAATTAATTTACTTATTCAGTGTCACACCTATCAAACTACCAAAAAACTTTTTTCTAGAATTAGAAAAAAATATAACATCTAGAAGAGCAAAAGATAAAGAATATCAAGGGAAATAATGAAAAAAAAAATTGAAAGATAGAGGCCTAGTAGTACTAGATCTTAAACTGTACTATAAAGCAGTGGTGATCAAAACAATATGATGCTGACTAAGAGACAGAATGTTGGATCAATGGAATAGACTAGGGATAAATGACCTCAGCAAAAGAGTGTTCAATAAATCCAAAGATCCCAAGTTTTGGGACAAGAACTTGCTATTTGGCAAAAACTGATGGGAAAATTGGAAAATAGTATGTAAAAAATTAGGTTTAGATGAACATCTCACACCCTATACCAAGATAAATTCAAAATGGGTAAATGACCTGAATATAAAGAAAGAAATCATAAATAAATTAGGTGAACATAGGATAGTATACCTATAAGATCTCTGGGAAAGGAAGGAATTTAAGACCAAGCAAGAGATAGAGAACATTGCAAAATGTAAAATGAATGACTTTGATAATATCAAGTTAATTTTTTTATACAAATAAAACAAATGCAACCAAAATTAGAAGGAAAGCAACAGACTGGGAGAACATTTTTACAACAAAACTCTCTGACAAAGGTTCAGTTTCCCAAATATATAAGGAACTAAGTAAAGTTTACAAAAAATTAAGCCATTCTCCAGTTGACAAATGGTCAAGGTATATGAATAGGCAGTTTTCACAGGAGGAAATCAAAACTATCAATAACATGTGAAAAAGTGTTCTAAACCCCTCCTTATTATAGAAATGCAAACTAAAAGAACTCTGAGGTACGACCTTACACCTAGCAAACTAGCCAATGTGGCAGCAAAGGAAAGTGATAAATTTTGGAAGGGATGTGGCAAAATTGGGACACTAATACACTGCTGGTGGAGTTGTGAATTGGTCCAACAATTTTGGAGGGGAATTGGGAATTATATGCAAAGAGCTATAAAACAATGCTTACCCTTTTACCCAGGCCTTCCACTGCTTGGTTTATACCCATAGCGATAATAAGGGAAAAGATGGGAATAAAAATATTTATAACCATTCTCTTTGTGGTGGCAAAGAATTAGAAAATGGGAGGTGTCCATTAATTGGAGAATGGCTGAACAAATTATGTATCTGAAGGTGTTGGAATATTATTGTGCTGAAAGAAATAGTGAACTGAAGGAATCCAATGTGAACTGGAATGACCTCCAAGAATTGATGCAGAGTGAAAGGAGAAGAACCAGGAGAACATTGTACAGAGACTGATACATTATGGCACAACTGAATGTAATAGACTTTTCTACTAGCAGCAATGCAATGACCCAGGACAATCCAGAGGAACTTATGGAAAAGAATGCTAACCACATCCGGAGAAAGAACTGTGGGAACAGAAATGCAAAAGAAAAACATGAGATCAATTATGTAGTTCGATTGGGATATGATTAGGATTTTGATATTAAAAGATCACTTTAATGCAAATATGAATAAGATGGAAATAGTTTTTGAAAAATGATACATTTATAGCCCAGTGGAATTGCTTGTCAGCTCCAGTAGAGGGTAGGAAAAAGTTGGGGGATAATCATGAATTATGTAACCATGGAAAAATATTCTAAAGAAAAAAGAGAAGGAATAAAGAAGGTTGTGCTGGGTACTTAATTCTTGATTTTAAACCCAGCTCACTTCTCTTCTGGAATATCATATTCCGAGCCTTCTGGTTCTTTACTGTGGAGACTGTCAAATTTTGTGTAATCCTAACTGGGGCTCCATGATTTCTAAATTGTTTCTGTCTTGCAGGTTGTAGTATCTTCTCCTTATCCTGGGAGTTCTTGAGCTTGGCTACAAAGTTCCTGGGAGTTGTTATTTGGAAATTTAATTCAGGTGTTTTGTGGATGCTTTCAATCACCTTCTTACCCTCTTGTTCACGAACATCAGGGCAGTTTTCTTTGATAATTTCCTCTGGTATGATGTCTAGGCCTTTTTTTTCTCTTTTTGTCATGATTTTCAGGTAGTCGTATAATTCTTAAATTGTCTTTCCTGGATCTATTTTCTAGGTCAGTAGTTTATTCAATAAAATATCCCATATTTTCTTCTGTTTTTCATTCTTTTGATTTGGTTTTATTGTTTCTCAGTATCTTGTGAATTCATTAGCTTCTACTTGCCCTATTCTAATTTTTAAAGATTAAATTTCTTCCACGACCATTTAATTCTCCTTTTCCATTTGGTCCATTCTTCTTTTCAAGTCATTTTTCTCTTCCTCCAATGTTTTTGCCTCATTTAGCAAGAGATCAACTCTGACTTTTAATGCATTATTTTTCTATTTTGATTCCAGTGCCTCTATTTCAAGATTATTTATTTTGCTTTTTTTTAGGCTGCTGTTTACCTTTGCTCATTTTTCTTCAACCCATCTCATTTGATTTTTGAATTCCCTTTTCATCTCTTTCAGAACCTGAGTCCAGTTCCCTTTTGTTGTTTTTTTGAGGCTTTGTTTATTGTTTGTTGGAAACTGACCTCTTTTCTTGGTTCTGGCTCTTTGGTCGTTATCCCTATAGATTTTCAATTGTAAGTTCCTTATTTTTCTTTTTGTTTACTTATTTATTTATTTTTCTATCCTCTGTTGATTAACTGAACCAGAGTGCTTTCACTGCTCTGCCCTGAGGGCAAATTTTCTATTTTCTCAATCCTCTCCTGGTATACTAGATTAAACTAGTTGAACTAACCTGCCTAACTAGACTGCCTTAGAGTAAAATGTTCACAATATCCAACAGAGTCTGAGGGTATCCAGTCCATTGGCCCCTCCAAATTCCTCCCTGCCAATCACTGTCAGAGCACTGGACCTCATGTGTGAGTAAGAGGAGATCCCTCATGGCTGTAGCCTTTGCCTTTGGCTCACACTGATAACTCCTGTTTATCATAGTTCTTTGTGTGGTGGGTGGGGGACAGTATTTACCCAGCTGGTTTCTCCACTGTCTCATGAAAATAGACTCTGTGCCTACCTTTTAAGTTGTGTTTAGCTACAGAGTCCTATGACTTCTTCTTGTTGGGTTTGGATTTCTGTTTTCTTTTAAGTGAGTTTTAAAAATCAGTATGGAAGTATAGGCGAAGAGGTTTTGGCTTTTGGTGCTCCTAAGCTGCCATTTTAGCTCTGCCCTTATTGTTCTGATTACTTTGCAATTCTCTGAAGTAATTTTTTCATCCCAAAACAACTTAGAAGGTAGCAGGAGGGATCTTGTGCTCCAGGGTGGTGGTGGATTGCAAAGTGACAGAGCAGGCCCCACCAAGACAACAGGCTATGGCAACAACTGAAGCAGCATCCAAAGCTTCTGCAGTTCTCAGCTACAGATGGTAAGGGGTGAATTGGACAACTCTCAGAAGATTACATGGTTCCCCTTGCTGCTCTGTGTGGAAGACTTCTTGTTTTGCCCATGAACAGAACGGGTTGCAGTCCTGGGGCTCAGTATGAGGGTGAGGAGTACCATTATATACCAGCACTTGCAGGCCCAGGTGAGAAGAGAGCTTGTTACAGTTTTAAGGGGTAAAAAGTGCTTAAGATTATTCCCAGATCAGAGAACAGTTTGGGGCATTATTAAACACACCTCTCCTTATATCACACCACCTTGGAAGAACTGAAAAGAGTTGCAAAAATTTACTGAGGAAAAAACTCTAAAAAGTAGAGTTGTTCAAATAGAAAAAGAGGAACAAAAGACCACTCAAGAAAACCATGTTTTAAAAATTAGAATTGGCAAGTGGAAGCAATTGACTCATTGAGACATCAAGAAATAAGCAAACAACATCACAATAATGAAAAAAAGAAAATATGAAATATCTCTTGGGAAAAACTGGCCAAGAAAATGAATTCAAGAGAGGTAATTTAAGAATTATTAAACTACCTGAAAGCTATGATAAAAAAAAATGCATCTTTCAAGAATTCATCAAGGAATAATACTTCCTTGATGTTCTAGAACCAGAGGACAAAACAGAAATGGAAAGAATTCCCTAATCACTTTCTGAAAGAGATCCCAAAAAGATAACTCCCAGGAATATCATAGTCAAATTCTGAAACTCACAGGACAATGAAAAAATATTGCAAACAGCCAAAAAGAAGTAATTCAAATATCATGGAGTCAGAATCAGGATAAATAAGAGTTAGCCACTTCCACATTAAAGGTTCAGAGGGCCTTGAATATTATATTACACAGGTCAAAGGAGCTAGGATTTCAAGCAAGAATCACTTATCCATTAAAACTGAGCATAATCCTTTAGGGAAAACATAGGTATTCAAGGAAAAAGACGACTTTCAAATGACTTTACTGATGAAAAGACCTCAAATTAATGGAAAAATTGACTCTTAAATATAAGACTCAACAGAATCATAAAAATGGTAAACAAGAAAGAGAAATCAAAAGACATTCAAAAGGTTAAACTTTGTCACTATTAGGGTAGTTAGAAGAATATACACAGAGAAAGGACAAGAGTGTTAGTTGAATATAGTGGGGTAATATAAAAAATTAAATTAAATTAATGCATGAGAAAGAGGGGGAAGGGAAAAATAGAATAAGTTATTACACATAAAGGTATGACAGAGCATTCATAGTACAGGGGAAGATGGAGGATGTGGAGAGGGAAATATGTGACCCTTTCTCTCATCAAAATCAACTCAACAAAGGAAGAACATACACAATCAATTTGGCATAGAAATCTATCTGACCCTATAGGAAAATAAATGGAGAATGGGATAAAAGAAAGGGAATGGGGTTATTAGAAAAAAAGGGCAAATTGGGGAAGGTGGAGGGGAGAAATTAAACCAGGGTAAGTAGGGTAGAAATAATATACAGTAACTATAGTATTGCAAATTTTTCTAAGTCTTTCTAATAAAAGTCTCTTATCTCAAAAACATAGAGATATGAGTTGACTATATACAAGTACTTTGTCAATTGATAAATGATCAAAGGAACAGGCAGTTCTCAAAGTAATCAAAGTGTTTTTTTTTATAGTTACGCAAAAATGCTCTAATCACCATTATTTAGGAAAATGAAATTAAAACAACTCTGAGGTACCACCCCCACTTTTTGCTATTATGACAGAAAAGGAAAATGACAAAACTTGGAGAGGATATTAGAAAGCTGGGACATAAATGCATTGTTGGGGGAGTTGTGAACTGATTCAATCATTTACAAAAAGAAGCAATTTGTACCTATGGCAAGAGTGCTCTAAAACAGTACATACCCTTTGATTAAGCAATATCATTACTAGGTTTATATCCCTAAAGGATAAAAACAAAATGGAAAGGACCTATATGAACAAAAATATTTAAAACAGCTCTTTTTGTCATGGCAAAGATTTGGAAAGTGAAGGGATACCCATCAAATGGGGAATGGCTGAGAAATGTATAGTTTATGATTGTAATGGAATACTATTGTGCTAAAAGAAATGACAAACAGAAGGAGCTTGGAAAAACCTGAAAAGACTTACATGAACTAAAGCAGAACTAAAAAAGCAGAACCAGGAAAACATTATGCAGTGACAGGAATACTTTACAATGAACTACTGTGAATAACAGCTATTTTCAACATTACAATTAGCCAAAACTATTCCAATTCATTATTTTAAAAAAATCCATCTACTTGTGCAGAGAAAAAGAACTAAAATTAAGTATATCCCAAAGCAAACATTTTCACTTCATTTTTTTCCACTTTAAGTTTCTTTCTAAAAAAGGATTATTAAGGGAAAATGTTTTACATGATTAAACATGTAAAATCTCTAAATATGATTGCTTGCCATATCAAAGAGAATGAGGTTTTGTGGGGAGGGAGGGAGAGAATGTAAGGCTCAATATTCTTTGGAAAGTGTTAGAAACTGTTTTTCCATATAATTGAAGAAAAACAAAATAAAATTTAATTTAAAAATATACAGATATAGTCAGTGCCACCAAGGCCTACAATTGATTTCAAAACAGTTCTGTGCTTTTGGTCAGCATCTACTCTTTTGCCTAGATTTCTTCTGGTCTTCTAAGTAGACTCATGTTGAAATAATGTCTCAATCTGATATTTTTTGTTATACTACTTTAGAAATTGATTTAATTATTATTTTATTTTTTAATCATAAAGGTATCTTATTTTACCAATTACATGTAATAATAAATTTCCATGGAAGTTTTCTGAAGTTATATGATCCAAATTATCTTCCTCTCTACCTTCACTCCCTCCTCTCAGAGCTAGCAAGCAATTGGGTTATACATGTCTTATCAGAATGCATAATTTAGAGAAGATTGTTGGGAGCTAGAATGTTCCCTTTAGTCTCTTACTTTGACTTCTATTGGAAGATGTTTGTGTTGTTTTCCCATATACTAATTCCCTCCTAATTTTAACTACTGATCTTATTTCTGCATTCTAAAAATATAATGACAAATATATAGGTGAAAGAAGCTATCATAAGATAATTATTACAGAGTGAAACAATAATTGATACATCATCCTGAGGACCAATTTTATCAGCCCTTTCATTCTGAATTCTTGTACCCAAATTCTTTACCCATCTCCTTTGGATTGGGGATATAGAGCTATACTGAGGACTGCAGCAAATGTAGGTAACAACTTTATATTTAACAACAGGAAAAGGAGACACTTGGTGTCAGGAAAAGCAGAGATCCCAAAGGAGCTTAAATTCTATTGGAAATGTATAGCTCAAAGCACTCCTCTCATTCCTTTCAGTCCTTTTATATAGCAAGAGGATAGGGCTAAGCAGTCAGTATAGCCAATAGAGAGAATGAGTAAAAAATGGAAAAGAGAGATGATTGCAAATAATCTGATACCTTATTACAAATCTAATGGCATGCAGTTTCTCTAGATTGCTTTTGTGGTCCTGGATAGTTTTTGTGAACCAAGGCAGTCTGAAAAGATTTGAATGATTGAAGCGGTTTGTTTTGTAAACACTGGAAAAAGTTGGACACAGTCTGTTTCTTATCTAGGGATAACAAAGAAATGCAGGATTTATCAAAAAAGGATAGAAGAAACCAAAAGAATAAAAATTTGCAGGCTTAGAAAGAACAAAAAGAGTGAGGAGAGGGGAAAAGAGGAAGTATAGTTATATAGAGAAAAAAATGTTTAATGAAAATTTATTAAGTTGAATTGAAATATCCAAGGGAATGAAATGGTGTAGGCATTTGTTTTATCTTTTCTTTGGTACCATGACATTCAAATAGGTTCAGAATAAAATGTGAAAGCCAAAGAAGCTTCTAGAGGTAAACCTTTAACAAAATGATATCTCTTTATTCATCTGGTCCTGCAAATCTGATCTGAATTACTAGCCAAAAATGACCTCTTTTCCATAGGTCCTGTGCATTAAAGACCTTGATAATCTAGTTGGAATGGGTGAGACCAATCAGTCAGTTTGTTTGCAAATAAGGCACAGAATAGTGTCTATATCTTCCTTAAGTTTGTGCCATTAGTAGAAGTAATCATCCTTGAATGATGAGTAGCAAGACTAGCTTTGGTATTTAGGCCTATGTTGGGAAAATAAAGTTAGCTCTTCAGAGAAGAGCTGTTCAGAGAGGTAGAACCATGCTGTTCAAAGTGGCAGAAAATTATTCAATGGAAGTTCTGATGCATAAATTGAAGAAAGCGTTTCGTAGTACCAAATGCTCAGTGGCCCAATGGAAGGAGCTTGACCAATCTTGAGTTCATGTCTGGCTTCAGACAATCCCTATTGTGTAAACCGGGGCATATCACTTACCTTTTATTTGGCTCAGTTTCTTCAACTGTAAGATGAAGATTTATTTCTAGCAGAGTTAGGAAAGTGAGAAATAAGCTACCCATGGTAGTGTTATAATTTGAAATCAAATTAACAAGAAATCATTAAATATCTATTATGTGAGAGAAATTATGCTTGGTGATGGATTTAGGAAAGAAAAACAAAGCTGGTTTGGAGCTCACAGTCTGATGGGGGCTAAAATATCCAAACAACTATGTACAAATAAGATATATACAAGAAACTGGAGATATACTCAAAGGGTGGATACTAAGATTAAGCCATTAGAAAGTCTTTAATTACACATTATCAATGAGGTCTTTCCCAGTCTTGCTCCCAGTACCATTCCTAATGCTTCCCCTCTCATAAAACCTCCAATTTACTCTGCAAATATTTTGCATGTTTGCATGCTGTGTTCCCCATTAGAAAGCATATTACTTGAGGATGCCATACTTTTTAAAAAATTTTTAGACAATTTTTCCATGGTTCCATGATTCATGTTCTTTCTCTCTCTCTGTTCCTCCTTTCCCCCCTGCCCCAGCCAAAGCATATTTCCACTGAGTTTTACATATGTCATTGATCAAGACCTATTTCTATATTATTAGTAGTTGTCCTGGGGTGGTCGTTTAGAGTCTACATCCCCAATCATGTCTGCCTCAACCCAAGTGTTCAAGCAGTTGTTTTTCTTCTGTGTTTCTGCTCCCACACTTCTTCCTCTGAATGTGAATAGTGTTCCTTTTCATAAGTCCTGGATCACTGCATTGCTGCTAGTAGAGAAGTCTATTACATTCAGTATTTACCACAGTTTATCAGTCTCTGTGTACAATTTTCTTCTGGTTCTGCTCCTTTCACTCTGCAGAGGATGCCACACTAAAAGAATGTCCTTTAATTCCCACTACTTCAAATAGTGCCTCATATACACAAAGGTTTTAATAAATTCTTTTTGACTAAGTGACTTATAGTTTGAGCAGGTAATTGAACTCTGGGGAAAAGAATTCCTGAGATTGGAGTAGAAGTTTCAATGAAATCAATATGTATTCTTTCTGAGGCATGAATTAATGCTACTATGTTAACTCCATGGATGTTTAAAGAAAAACTACTTTTTCACATTAATCTGTATTATGAAGTATCAGAAGATGGAGAAAATATGTAGAAATGACAACCATCTCTTTGTCAGGAAAACAGCTGAAGAAAGAGTAATAGCTAGCTATATACTCTCAGATGTTCATTTTCATTGTCAGAATTGTTTCCAAGACCTACAATCCTAATATCAAGTCTTTTTGTCCAGAGGAAACATAAGACATTCCATATTAAAAAACTTAGAGATTAAATAATGTGTCTATCTCTAAGATAAATACAGAGGGTGATTGAAACCCTAAAGATGATGAATTACTATGACTATTTCCAAAGAGGAGTATTTTTGATGATGAAGAGAACAAGAATCATGGGGAATTGTGAAAATAAGCATAAAGGTGGACTCCTATTAATTTTAGCTGACATTTGGCATGATTTCCAATGGACTCTTTTTGGTAAATAAAATATGCTTAGTGAATGGTTTTTTAATGATTGATCATTTTATTGTCTAGATGAAATGGACATGGAGCAATCAATATCCTGTTGAAGAGGTAACTCCATTTTGATACATCTTTTAGGATTGAAGAAGCCTGACAAGAGTGCACTTGCCTGATGGTGGGTACATCTGGTTAAATTAGGGCGGAGGGTGGAGAGTTGAATGCAATGGTTTCTCCTTTCCTACAAAATACTTTAAATCTGAAGGGATTAAGGAAATGGAGGCTACCTACTGAAGATGACTCCTTAGGAGTCAGTCCACTGAGTCTGGGTGTCCCAAGGATTTAGGAATGGGGAGGCAAGTTAGTGAATGTACTTTTGGATACCAAAAATACTGAAGGGACAAAGAGGTACCAGGATTGCCTGTGAGTTACTAGGATGATGTTCTAGGGATATTTGGTGAAATATTAACAAATGTTGCAATCAGTATCCACTATTATAGTATTGATTATAATGTTCTTTGGATAAAACAATGAGATATGATGCCCTGTATTACAAATGAAATTTGTGCTTTAGAGCTTGGCAGAGCCAAAGTGGCAGAGAAGTTACACAGACCCACCAGATTAAGTTCTAAAAAAACTGATATAACCTCAAAATGAATTCTGGAGCAGCTTAAGCCACAAAAAGATGGGATGAAATAATTTTTCAGCTCAAAACAACTTAGATGGCCAGAACAAAAGACCTATTGCTTCAGAGTTGATGTGGAGTGTAAGGCAGCATGGCAGAGAAGACCTCACCAAGGCAACAGACCTTGGGGGTAACTGAATCAGAAGGATCCCTTTTCAAAGGTCCCTTTTCTCGCTCTGGGTACAAGACTCTTGTCCCATTTCCCATTTGCAGAACCAGGTTGCAGTCCTGGGTCACAGTCCAGGGGAAGGAGCACTGGCAAACACCAGTGCCTGTGGCCATATGAAAGCTGGGAACCTTGGTTACAGTTTCAAGGCAGAAAAAAGTAATTGTGGATACTAACAAACCAGAGCACAGGCTGAAAGAATATTAAACACACCACCCCTTACATTACTCCACCTTGGAGGAACTGAAAGCAAACAAATCCCCCAAGTCAGCTCTAAAGGCAGCTACACAAAAATCCTGAAGCTTAGAACAGTGTTCCCTTCA
>NC_058134.1:179967429-179984689 GCF_016433145.1 Gracilinanus agilis | reverse complement strand
GAGTACTTATATAGTACTTACTTATGGTGCTAGGCAAGCAAAACAATGAGGATAAAAAATAACCAAGTAAGGCATTCCTTACCCTCAAGAACCTTATATTTTAAGAGGAAGATGATATACAAAGTGGAGCTGGAAGGGAGATGGTGTGAAAATCTTTCTCATCAAAGAATTTTCTACTGTGGGAAAACATCATTTACACTGGCAAATAATTTCTAAATATATAGAGTAAATTTATATTTCAACTGAAAGGAGAGAGAAGAGAGTTGACAACTGGTGGATATGGATATTGAGAGCAAGTGCAGATGTTGAATATTACCAAGGAAACTCAAATTACAAGGAGATTGCCCAACTAAACTATTCTATATACACTAAAGTTTTTCCCAGAATGTTTGCTTCCAATTTCTTATTGGTTTCATACAGGGAGAAAGGGTGGGCACATATTTTGAGTCATATACTTCCCATTTTTTCACTCCTGCCAATCTCCTCTTTTCATTAAAATTTTACAATCAACTGTACCCACATAGAGGTTTCCCAACTCTGCTATAACCCTCCATTCTTGACTCCCAGAATCCATACCACCATTTTCTGGGGATGTAATTCTATTTAACTTTTGAACTCCCACAATGGGATTTTGTCATCTTGAGTGTGACTGAGTGAAAATTTGTGTCCAACTTACTCTGACCCAATTTTGGGTTTTGTTGGGAAAGATAGTGTAACGCTTTGCCATTTCCTTCTCCAGGTCATCATATAGATGAGGAAATTGAGGCAAACAGAGTTAAGTGACTCGCCAGGGATGACTTAGCGAGTAAGTGTCTAAGGCCAGATTTAAACTCAAGATTGAATCTTTCCTGTGTCCAGGTATAGCATAAAAAATCCAGGTCCCATATGAGATAGTTCTTTACATCTAGTCATATACCCAGAAGACTATCTTCACTATCACCATAATTTTTACCTTTTGATTTGAAGTCCCTTCCAGTTCTGTGATTCTGTGATATGTGTTTCTGTATGTGTCTGTGCGTATATGTGTTGTGCGGAGTTGGTTAATAGGAAAGGAATCAAACAAATATAATTGCTTCTGGAAAGGGTATGCCTTAGTGTTTTACTGATCAATTCATCATTATGATGAATATTTCTATCAAAACTTTTTTGGTCATAATTAGCTTATATACAATATTTTCATTATAATGTTAGCTATTTGATAATGAGGATTTTCTTATACTTGTAAAGGTTAATAAAAATAATAATAAGAATAAGGATACACATATATATATATACTTCTGGGAAGTGGGTAGCATTATTATAATATGTCATTTATGTATAATGAAATTGATACAGAAATTAAATCATTTACTCTGGATCACACAACTTGTAAATATCTGGAAATAGATTTGAACTCATATTTTCCTGACTGCAGGAATAGAATTCTATCCACCATGCCAAATGTTGCCTATAATCAGGGCTTAACATAGTGCCTGACACATAGTTAATATTTCAATAAATTGCATTTTCATGCATTCACCCTTTAAAGCTTCAGTTTCCTCCTCTTAAGGTGGAATAAAAGTTGCACTACTTCAGAATGTTAGAGAAAAAATTGGAATACTTAAACACTACAGAAATATTAATGATGTATATTTTATTAAATACTTTTTTATTGGATGGGATTCTTCTTCCTAAAAATATAGAAATATATAGCAATTATATAATTCAACTCTGTTAGTATACGGATGAGGAAACACACAAAAAAGTTATCTAACTTGCAAAAGGTTACACAACTAGTTAAAGGTAGGCTAAAGGCTACAACAGAGGCCCAATAAATTACTCCACTACATCACAGTCTCATGTTTTCTTTCATTTTTTTACTATACCCTTTTCTCTGAAATATTCTGTTTATTGCCAAATGTTAAATTTTTACAATATGACCTTAATTTTGTTTCTGCTATATAATCTTTTTTTTTTTAATTTTTTTTTTATTTTATTTTAAACCCTTAACTTCTGTGTATTGACTCATAGGTGGAAGATTGGTAAGGGTAGGCAATGGGGGCCAAGTGACTTGCCCAGGGTCACACAGCTGGGAAGTGGCTGAGGCCGGGTTTGAACCTAGGACCTCCCGTCTCTAGGCCTGGCTCTCAATCCACTGAGCTACCCAGCTGCCCCCTCTGCTATATAATCTTAAAGATTATAATAGAGTAGGTCTGGAATTAGACCTTTAGGTTCAGATCTCTGCCTCTTGGTACCTTTGTAATCTCAGAAAAAGTAGTTAGCATTTCTGGATCTCAGTTTACTCATCTATAAATTGATAGTTTGCACTAGATAACTTCTGAGAGCTCTTTCAATTATTAATCTATAATCCTATGAAATAAACTAACATACCTTTCATAAACCTTATTTTTCTATCATCCTTCATTTAAAGAGGAATTGATCATTAATTTGGTGCTTCTAAAAAATTAATAGTTATTTACGGGTGAATGGGTTAAATGATCGCTGTACAACCAGACTTTTACTTTATATGGTCATCTTTGAATATATATTGGACTTAAAGAAGGAACCATCAGCAACTATAGGAATTTTAAAAATGTTAGTACATCTCACTTCTCCTTATAGCTTAAAATTTTAACCCTCAATTTAATAATAAAAAAGATAGCTATATTGTCTTGTTCCCTTTTCCTTGGGCTTCTTCTGGTGGTAAAGAATAGTGAACTGTGTCTTATAAATGCAGCTATCACAGAAAAGAACAAGCTATGGTACAGAGGAAAAAGTTGGCTTTCTCAACGCATGAACAAAATCCCCAAAAGGAAAGCCGAATCTTCCTCACAATAGCCCTCAAGACCTAACCTACAGATAATTTTGTAGAGTAAAAGTCCAGAAGACTTTTAGCCCTTCATGTCTCTGCTGAAGTTCCCAACTACATTGTCAATAGTTATGGCTATAATAAATGTTGACACACCTGGGATTCCCCAAAGCCAGTGAGTGACAACAGCTTCAGACTTTATTGCCCTGGAATGTATTTGAACTTGAGATGTAGAAAGTTGATACATTCTAACAACAAATAACAAGCTGATTTTCATACTCCTTTCATTAATATGTATGGAGAAATCATTTTTTTATTAATCACTTCATTAATATTTATCCTCTGAATATCATGACTATAATACATATCATCACTTTGAAATAACCCACAATAACTCTTTGTTTTTAAAATTTGCCTTACCTAGGTTTACAAAGCCAATGTCAACATATAGTTTGGCACACATTGAACCTAAAAGAAATCCAAATATTGGTCCAATAATTGCAACTGTCTGCACACATCCTAAAAAGAAAAAAATTTAATCTCTTTGGTTATACTGCTAAAAATGCAAAAATTCTTCAATAATAAAGGTCAGTTCAAAAGGTGATTTTATCCATAAAGTATTGAGATGTAGATTGAACTAGGTAGCTTCTGAGGACCTTTCTAACTTCTTTTGATTTTTCCCCTATTTGTTGTGGAATGGTTTTTTTGGAAGGGGTAGGGAAACCGTAAGTGGTTTCGTATAGAAAAAAGAATCAACTAAGATTTTATGATCAGGGAATAAATATAATGAATGAAATATTTTATTTGGGAAAGCAATTAATTCTTTCAGGGAATCAAAGCACTACCATAATCAGAGCTATTAATAGTATTTTAAGGTTTGTAAAGTGCTTTACAAATAACATCTCATTTTACCCTCACAACAACCTTGGGGGATAGGTACTATTATTATCCCCATTTTAAAGATGAGATTGTAAGCTCCTCAGACAGAATTTACATGATTTGTGACTGGATTCAAGTCACATTGACAATCAATTCCAACAAACACTAAGCTAATATGTGCAAATCACTTTTGCTAGGTGCTTGGCATAAAAATATGAAAAACAAATTTACCCTGACTACAAGGAGTTTATAATCTTCTAATGGAACAAATCCTTTACTCTTACTGATTTTCATTTAATTAATCTATAAAAAAGGAATTATACTTGCATCACCTACTTGTAGGTGATATGAAGTTCTTATGAAATGATGTTTGTAGAGTGTCAAATAAGGGAACACAATTAATTAAGAGTATAAAAATTCAGTAGATAGAGGGAATAATTTAATCTACTTCATTAGTTTTTTAGCTTTAATCAGAAGCAAAGATTTTTAAGGATGTTTATATTATCTTTTTTTTTTTGCTCTAAACTGGGTTCCCCTATTACCATTAGGGAGATAATAATTTGACCAGTCTCACAAGGGCTCTGAGAATTGTGCGATATAATTTTCCAAAATGTTTTTTACTAGTTGATAGAGTAGATAGTCTTCAACCTTATGTGATCCCAGAGGGTCAGAAAAGTTTCCCAGGCACCCCCAAATTAATCCTATTCCCAATCACCTACTAGTTACCATGACCAATTTCTACTAATACCTGAAATTCCCATGCCAGAAGATAAACCTTTCAATTCACAAATAACAATTAGACTTTAAAGGTAAGACTATTCTTGCTATTACTATCATCATCACCACCACCACTACATACAAAAAAACTGTATGACTCTTTAAGGAATACAAAGCACTTGACATGTTTTATTTTCTTTGAGCCTCACAACAATCCTGAGAGGTAGGTGCTATTATTATCCTTACTTTAGAGATATGGAAATAGAGGCACGGAAGATTGTGACTCATTTGAGATCTAACACCTAGTATATGTTAAGTAGAATTCCACTGAGGTCTTCCTGACATTAAGTCCATTAAGCACTACAGCTACCTACCTGCCTTGCTTTAATTTACAAGAGGGTATAACTGGCATAAATTATTTTCTCTATGCCTTCTCTAGGCTTACAAAATTAGCATCTGACATCAGAAAGAGAAATTGTTATGAATTTTGAAAGACAAAAAGAGGCCATAAGAATTGAATGCTATACTTTTATGAAGAACTTTTCTTATCTTATACATTGTTGTGTATAAGACTTTTCTGTACTTTCTTTGTGTACTTAGAATGCAACTAAAGATAACCCTTTTGCCCAAATAAGTGCCTTTATAATCACTCCTTTGGGAATTTTGAGAGCAAATGGCTAATTTGTTCAACCATCCCATTGTTAATTTGAGGAGGGAGAGGAAAAGAGAAAATCTAGGACCAGAAAGAGCAAAAGTGTTTCTCTGAAGTCAAGACTTGAAAAATGTCAATAATTTTCTAGAGTTCTGTCATAAAACTCATAAACATTTTATATAACCTAATATTCTTATGTACCCTCATCCCTTTGTGAACTCAGTTCTTTATGCTAATAAAAATAACATAGATAAAAGAGGCATCTTGATTCTATAATGCAAATGATATGTTGCTATTAATATTACTATTAATAACTAATAATATAAAAACCCCTGGCAAAGGTTTTGATTTACTGAAAATCCACTTAGGATTTATAGTTCTTCCCAATTTGGAAAGAGAAGAAACAAAGTCAAGATCAGCCCTGGAAATGGGAGGATGTAAAGAAAACTTTTATGACTGCTTGAGTTTGAGACTCTGAAGTAGATGGAGGAGTGATGGAAGGTGTAACAGCCATTCCATAACAAAACCTGAATGTCCCATATCTAGAGGAGCTTTCTTTAAGAAAACAAGAAATTATCTCTGTCTAAATGAAAATACTTTATCCCAGGTGTTTGCCCTAGAAGCAAAGATGCTAAAAGAAACAAAGTGCACCAAGAGGAATGGGGAGGCCCTACCAAACTTCCACTTTACTTCTCTAACTGTTTTTAATTTTTTTATTCTATTAAAGATTCATATGCCAGAATGAATATTATTTCTGATAAATACTTGTACTTGACTTTGTCTATTTTTGTTGTTGTATGAAAATTTAGTAGGAGCCAGACAGAAAAAGAAGACCTTTTCTAGCGTTAGATTGAGATTTTTAACCCCTAGTACATTGTTAGTTTTACTCATTTATTTAGGTCATGAATATGCCATTTTAGAACTATAATTATAAGTTCAGAATATTAGCATGAATGCTGCCCCAATTTTACAAATCTGTTTCATGAACTCAGGTAAAGTTAATACTAATAATAATTACAATAGCAATAATAACAATGATGAAAAGAAGGAAAAATCCAGCCTCTTTTACAAACTGGCTATGTGAAACTGGACAAGTCTCTTAATCTTTTAGTGCTCTAGGTAAATTTCTAATAAGTTGTAGATTTCTACCATGGAAGAAGGATTTTTCTTATTCAGGGAATTCCTTTTAGCAATGAAATCATACATCCAAACCCCTATACCCGTATACTAAATAATAACTCACATCTATAAAACACTTCATAGTCACAAATAATTATATATATTTTGAAATTTGATGTTCATGACAGCTCTGTAAGGTAATGCACGCAAATATTATCATTCTCTTTTTACAGATGAGGATTTAAAAGACCAAAAGTGTAGATAGAAAGGACTTATCCAAATTAAACAATTAGAAAGTTACAAATCCTGAAATGGAAGTTGTTATTTGGTTCTAACTTACAGGCTCTTTGCCCTATATCATATAGGAAAAAAAACCCAAAAACACTTCATATCTAAGTTCCCAGGCATTTACTTCTGAGGCATTTAAAGAAGCAATCGTTACCAATATAGAACGCCGCATTGTCCTCACTGGCATGGTCATCAATGTAGGTAATCCCCAGAGGCTGAATGGGAGTTTCTCCTATTCCACGAAGGAGGTTTCCCAGAAAGACATAGACCCACATGGAGGTTTGAGTTTCGCTTTCACATCCTTAATAAATTTTTAAGTGGTATAAGAGAGTTAAAATTTGGCCACTAGCCAAGTGCAGAGACCATCTTTGACACCACATAAAGAAAATTAAAAATAAAAAAACAAAAAAACAACCATACATGGAATGGATTTGAACTGAGTAGAAAATCTATACCTTTAGTGACAACAGTATTTCATTGTTCCCTCAATACTCAAAGATAGTTTCTAAGCTACTAGCTTTTGCTTAATTATATCTTTTAATTATTTAAAACAATTAATGACTACTCTATATAACTTCAAAAGTTCACAATGCTAGACCTCAGCCATTCTACTCTCTTCTTTATCCTCCAGAATATAGTACATGCTTTGGAAGATTTAACCCTCTCCACTCTAGAACCTCTGCCTTTAGGCTAAGTTCTTCTATTGGATGGGTCCATCACATGCTTTCCTCTATCAAGCTGGCCTCAGACATGCCTCAAATTCAATCCTGGCAATATTTTTTGCCATCTGCTCTGCCACTATACATGTACCTCCTCCCACTTCTCCTCTTTAATCTATTTTCTATTCTAGGAATTGTAATAAAATAAGTTCAGCCACTGCTACTTGAAAGTGGCTCTACTTAATATTGCTGTGACTTCTCGAATCAACACATACCTCATTGGCTACTAGTCCCCAATATAGTTTCCCCCTAAGAGAATGTAAATTCCATCAAGGAAGGGACTGTAATGATTTTATATTTGTATCCCTACAACATAGTGCTTGGCATACAGTGTAGCTTATTAAGTGCTTTTTTCTTCTTTTATTCCTGCAAGAAAATCATTTTTAAAATTTTCACTGAAGTATTTTCTCTCCTAAAATTTAACTTGAACATATTTTCAGCAAATAATTTGGGAATAGTTTGATTACTTTTCCTTTAATCATGAGTGCTATGTAATAGCATTAACTATAAAAAGTAATATCTCCAAAAATATGGCATGCCATGAGTTTTCTGGAGTCCACCTGAAATCATAAGCTCTGAAATTTTTCACTGCTTTCCTTAGATAAACATGTAGTGCTTAATGTAAGTAAACATGAAAATTATAATCCAGTATTCTGAGCACTCTCCTTGACTTTGCAAGAACCACAAATTCAATAGCAAAGCATTGCATTAAGACTTAAAGGCAATGTGAAATTTAACCACAAGGAAGGGCTGATTCTTCTCAAATACTGACTTCCAATCTGGGATCCCATGCTCACTTAGGGGATTCAGTGTATCTTCCCTCATGGGAAGGAAGTGGCTAGCCAGCTGGTGATATCACCAAGTCAGCAATGTTATTTCTCTCAGTTATATCTCTCTTTGTGGGACAATTTTAAGTCATTATGTAGGTGTGAGAGGAACATTGTAGGCTAACTCAATTAAAAATCTTGAGCTCCTCTACCCCTCTTTGAGTTACTCTATGAATTTACTGAGCAATAAATATCTGCAAACATTGGTAAGGAAAATTCATACCTTGACATAAATGCCAATAAAAAGTCTATCCTATTTACATTGTCAAAAGTAATTCACCTTGTTTAAAGAATTTCACAAATCCTTGAGTTTCAGAAAAAGCCTAAAATGGTGTATTTCTCCTAGCTACATACTCTATGCTAATAATTTGGAGGAACCTTTAATCTCATAGTCTTGCTGCCTAATTCAATAAAGGTAAAGGAAAACTCATATTGGAATAAGCAATCAGTTCTTATCAGATATCAAATGTTTGATTGTCCTTTCAGAATTAAAGAATTGGTCTTACCTGTATTTATTTTTGATTGAGATTTTTCCAAGACCGAAAGTGATATTTTTTTATTGATTTCCTGTAGGCATGGAGAGATGGCAATGGTGGAATTGGAAGGAGAAAATTTCTCATATCTGTAACTGATTAGAATTAATGATTTATTTATTCTGACAACTTTCATCACAATTGATCAAAAGCAATCTATGTGATAATCTCATTAGGGATAGGCCAAACATTCTAGATTTAGGATATTTATGGATCTGACACTATATCAAAATCATGTTTTAAAATAAAAATTCCTTGGCAGGTATTAAATATCGACTCCAAATTATTTTTTTCATTATAGAATAAACTTTGAGACTCTATTTTGGCCAGTTGATGATCAGGCTAAGTGAGAAGGAAATTAAAAGATATTTGGTAGGAGTAAATTCCCCCCTCCCCCCATTTTTGCTGTGGAAAGACTATTAACTTGAAGTGCTGAATTCATTCATGAAGCAACAACAAATTCTAGCTCTGTCAGTTTCTGTGTTGTCTTGGGCAAATAATTTAATCTCTCTGGACCTCAATCTTCCTATTTGAAACATGAGGCAGTTTGATGAATTATGTTGTGTTCATCCCAGCTTTAGATCTATGAATGATAAAAATTAATTTCATATTATAAATTCAACCCAGTGCTATATTAAAGTAGCCACAATGTCAAAATAGGGACAACTATTCCCTCCATGATTTGAGACTTAGGGAAGTTAATCAGCTACCTTAAGCCAGGAGTTCAACTCTGATATTCAGGTCTTCAAATTCCATCCCTTTTATCTAAATGACTTGGGGAAAATTAACTTTATATCTTCATTACTTAGCACAATTCCTTGCACAGTTACATACCTGGTAAATATTGAATTGAAATAATTCAATCTTTCTGTGAATGTCTCTGGCCAAGACATTAGGTATTCCCTTTCCCAAGAACTTCAAGGGTACATATTACTTGCACACAATATTAATTGCTTTTCATTGTTAGTTGACTAATCTTCACAAGGATACCCTTAAATTGCATTAGGTTTTTGTCAATGTGAGATTTGCCACAAATAGTATATGGTACTACTTTCACTTTAACTTAATAGTGTATTCCATTATTGTAAATATTTGTTGGTTAAGGTGAATAATATTTTGTGTCTCCTATATAAAATAGAATATTTGTTTCAGACTTACTGTCCCATGAAGAAGTGAGGAATTGCAATAAGCAATGTTCCAACTCCCATAATTAGGCATCCTGTTCCAATTATCTTGGGTCTATGAAGTTTAGCTCCAAAGTAGCTAACAAAGGTTATAACTAACAGATTACCTTTTGGGAAGAAATGGAATATTTATAAGTAAATTAACTTTAGAAAACAAAATTAGAGAAAATATTTTAATTTCACACCAAAAGAGTAATTTATCTTAAGCCTAGAATGGCTCTAAACTTAATTATTTTACTGGCTCATTTAGGTTTCTTTTGCTTTTTCTTTTCTTGAATCAGTTTTAAGTATATCAGTATAACATTATTGTCCAGTGATTTATGTGACATTCCTTCTTTGAACTGTCTCAGTGATTTAATCAAGGATCTTAATTTCTTTTTTTTTTAAACCCTTGTACTTCGGTGTATTGTCTCATAGGTGGAAGATTGGTAAGGGTGGGCAATGGGGGTCAAGTGACTTGCCCAGGGTCACACAGCTGGGAAGTGGCTGAGGCCGAGTTTGAACCTAGGACCTCCTGTCTCTAGGCCTGACTCTCACTCCACTGAGCTACCCAGATGCCCCAAGGATCTTAATTTCTAATGAGCACATTATTTTAGATCACTCAGGCATCCAGGTGGCTTAATGAATGAAGCATTGCACTTGGAGTCAGGAAGACCAGTACAAGTTTGACCTTAGATACTTGTTGTGAAACCCTGTGCACATCATTTAACATCTTTTTGCCTCAGTTGCCTCTACTATAAAATAGCAATATAATAGCACCTAACTTACAGGATTGTTGCAAGGATCAAATAAGATAAATTTTTAAAAGGTTTATCACAGTGCCTGGCACATAATAGGTATTTAATATTCATGTGTTTCCTTCCTGCCTGTCTACCTTAATTAGAAATTTTAGGGTTGGTGCCTTTGATATTTTCTTTGTTCCTATCTGGTGAGCTCTGAGTCATTTTTTTTCTTTTTACATTTTAACTACCTGGATTAAGACCATGTCTTGCCATCCAGATAGCATTTAAATATTTACCAAAAGATGTATTGGTCTAGATTTCCTGGCTCCTTACTTTTTAGTGCTTTTGTTACTAGAATTGCTGTTTTCTATAGTAAAGCTAAAACTAGCTGATGGAGACTGGCAAATAAAAAGCTAAGATGATAAATAATAATGGCTCTTCCATTTCCCCAAAAGCCAAGTTAAAGCACTATCAACCTGAAAATACTTTCCTCATATCAGCCTTTCTCAAAAAAAAAGTTTAGTCAATGCATTAATCTGTGCAAATAAAACGAAGCAGTATGATATGATGGAAAGAGCACTACATTTGCATTTAGAAAGTTTGTTCAGAATCCTAAAGTGACCATTTATTTAATTGAAACTAAGTCAAGTCTTTTTCCCTCTCTAAGTCTACTTCTCTCATCTTTAGAAAGATAACACCAGTGCTACTTCCTCACAAAGTTATGTTAAAGTAATAGGAAACCTTAAAGTGCCATATAAATATGAGTTAATATCCTTATTATGGTTATTCCAACATTGAGATAATATTAGCAATGGGCACTTTTATAAATAAGATATAATTTTAAAGAATGTATTAGATAATGTGTGGGAAATGCTCTGTAAACTGCAAAGCTATAGAAAGGTTTATTACACCAGTGCTGATGATTGTGATGGATAATGTTTACAAAGACAGTCATTATCCCAATTCTCCAAGAAGATAAATCATCTCTAAGAATGATGAGCCATGGCAGATATTGCTAAAAGAAAGTCCATAGAATAAAATCATACCATAGTGGAATGTAGAAAGTATGTAATTAATTATGTGATATATGATATTTATATTGCAATTTAAAGTTTACAAAAAATTTCATATATATCATCGCACATAACAATTCAACACAGGTATAGAACATCATTAGAAAAACATCGTTATTAAAGAAGTCTGACTTTTTAGCAACACACGCATTGAAAGCAATTTCATTTTACAAAGTGTCACCCTGCATGACCTCTTCCATCTCCTATTTAATTTGGGTCCCAAATACTTTTTAATCTACAGTAATAGTCCAGAACATATATTGGTTGTCCCAAATTTTATGGCTGTTTTAAGCATAAAGGTGAGCAAAATTGAAGGATTCCTAATTGATGATAAAGTTCTCCAATTGCTTCAAATTATAGGGTATATTTTAAGCTTTGAACTAACCTAAAACTTTTGGCACACCATATGTTTTTGCGCATATAAGTTTTTTTGTGGGTATATATTATATGATCTGTATATATATATATATATATATATACACACACACATAATGGCCTGACCATTAAACAAGGTGGCAGTGGCTTCTGAACTAGGTTGCAGCTCAAATAGAAACGGACCACTAAAAAACCCATATTGACTTAGATGTCACAAATTAGCATTATCCCATTTTATTATATTTTTATTTATTTTGTTAATTACTTTCCATTTACATTTTGACAAGATTCCTCACTTGGAGAGTTTTTTTTAACTCTGAAAAATTATACATTTTTATTCATTTTGCAGTGTGAATGATTTATCTGGATTTTTCTGAGGAAGCTTTAGAGTATTTTCAGGACTCAAACAGTCGATCCAAAAACACCCTTTGATTTCAAAGGAATGAATTCATCTTCTAAACGGATCCTTTCCTGATTTTCCAAGCAGCTTGTTCTCTCCCTCCCAAACTATCTTCTATTTACCTACTTTGTATATGTTTGTATGTATTGATTTTATGTTTATGTTTTATATATGTACATGCCTTTCTTATTAGAATATAACATCCTTAGAAGTAAGATTTATTATATTCTTTGTATTTGTACCCTCAGTGCCTAGCATAGTGTCTGGGGCATGGCAAGTGTTTAGTAAACACTTGATAATTAGTTGGTTCTATTTGAAGTCTGCATAGGGAATCATCCATGATGCTGGCCTTTAGAGCATGCTTCCTGTATGTTAGTGTCATTATTTTATGGCCCATTTGATAATTAAATACAATTATCTATTTTGCTGCTTCTTTCAGAAACTTATATGGTTTTAAGAGATTTATGGGAGGAAATCTTTGAGAAGAAACTTGAAAGGGTCTTTCCCCCGACTAAACTGAATATTTTTATTAGCAAATAATTGGTTTACCATAATAATAACTCATAGTCCCTTAAAATAATGGCAGGTGACATAAAAGTGATGGAAAGACAGGTGGTAGATAGGAGTAGGTTGCAATACATTACCAGATATGACATACCAGGAATATAGATGTGTCCTAAAAGAAATCAACCAGTACATGAATGACCAGAAAAGGAGGGCTCCTGTTTAATACAGGAATAGACAATATTATTGTTAATGTGTATCCACTACATGTATAACCCAATGGAATTGCTTGTCTCTTCTGGGAGCAAGGAGAAGGAAAGGGGTGGGAAAGAACATGAATCATGTAACCATGGAAAATTTAAATAAAATTAAAAAATATGTACCCACAAAGAATCAAAAAGAAAGAAAGGGAGGGCTCCTGTTAATTATGTAGACTTGAGGAAAGACATTAAGTGTTCAAGCTCTTTCACACAATGATACCACTCCTGGACATTTATTCCCAAAGAGGTCAAATTCAGTGAGACAGCTCTGTATTACAAAAATTATTATTAACAATGAAAACCTAGAAATAAAGTATTTATCTACTGACTGAAGGAATGCTTAAATAAATTGTTGTCCGTGGATATATTTAAAAACTATAGCACTGTAAACAATAACAAAAGTGAAGAAATCACTGAAACTTGGGAAGATTTAATGAATTGATACAGAATGAAGTAAGTAGGGCCAAGGGAAGAATATACATAATTCCCATAGTAATGTAAAGGAAAATAGCACTAAAAGACATCAGTTTCATGAAGCATAGATGGATCTCTTTAATAGAAGATACAGCTGATATAGTACAGCTGAGAAATGAGGCATTTGTTACCAAATGGTGTCAGTGTGCTTTGTTCTTTCCTTGGTTGTAAAAAATCCCCCAAAACTATTAGTGTTAGAGAGTGGCAGGTACTGGGACATGATAGCAATTTTTAAAAGCATCAAACATAAAAAAGAAATATATGGAGAAGAATCACATAATATAAGAAAACATGATGAAAGTATCATCTACACTAATGAAAGGACTATCTGTAACTAAAATGATGAATTTATTGAAATAACTATGAGTTTTTAACAATGTGTTGAAAATACCATCTTGTGATCTACTCTCAACCTATCAGGTACTAACTATACTGTGCTAACAATGAAGCCAAAAGCCCAGTTTAGTGTCCATAATACATACCAATTTCAAAGCTTCCATCAATAACTCCAACAAGAGAAGTAGGGATTTCAAATCTTCTTTCTATCTGAGTGATCGTGCTCTTCAGGTAGCCTTCTGACAAGGCTTTGGCAAAATAAACAAAAGATAATGCACATAGAAACACCTGTAAATGGACAGAGATGAAAATAGCATGATTTTATGTATAACAAAATCTAGAGATGTCAAAGAATGAAACCTATATTAAACAGTGCTTTTTAAAAATAGAGCAAAAAGGAAGGTCTTTGCAGAAGGAAGTCTTCTCTAGGTGGACATCTATTTGGGCTTATCCTCTTGGGCATTATTCCATATGTTAGTCATACTATAGAATATTTTGTAAACTGGATAGCCAAATGGTCACACACGGACTTTTTCTCAAAAATGAAAAGTAAGACCTCTACTTTTGCTCTCTTATGGCTCTATCCTTTCTTTCTCTAACTGCTGTGACAGAAAGGGATTGTTCCTCCTGATTAAAAAAAAAGATAAACAGCAGACAGTGAATGAACCTAATTGCTTACCAGTTTGTGACATTTCCACCAACCCATATTACAAACATGTCATAGCAACATTGTATGTGAGAATGGCAATTATAATTTAGTATTCTGAAGAGGTATTACGTGTTTGATGTGACTTCACTTTTTCATTAAAATCTTTGTCAGATATATCAAATTATATTTTATATTTAATTCAGTTCCCAAGCTGATTGGATATTTTTATCTTTTTCATGTAAAAATATAGCCTTTTCAGTCCCCAAACCTAAAAATTTAGAATATTTGGTCAGATTATGGGAAGAAGGTAAGCAACAAGTAGAGACAAGACTAAGATATAAAGCAAAGTGAAATATTATAGGGATAGAAAACATGAGTAGAGACATTTCAATTCTTCTTTCCAGAAATGCTAAAAAATATTCTAATCCCAGAAAATTATGTTAAGCTTTGCCCATATACATTTATTCTGTATGAATCTAAATCCAACATATTGAGTCCAGGCGAAAAGCACTTATTAAATTCTAGTATGTTCTGGGCTTTATGATAAACATTTTTACAGTTGAAAGCCCCCAAATCCCATTGAAAAAAACTGAAATTTGTCCACTTTGTCACATTTTTTGCAATTTGCAAACTTTGTCTACGTCACACAAGTTTATTATCCTACCTCTGATAATCAGCTCTGAGTCAAGTGTTCAAGGGGGCAGTGAGAGAGACAGAAGGATAAGACACTGAGGAATATTAAAACTCATGTCAACAAGGTATGAAATTTGATAAATTAATTACATGCACTATTGCCTGAATTCTTGAAATGTCTCTTTATACATAACTCTGCTTTGCAATGTATAGTTTTAGTATATTATCATTCAGTCAACCAGCATCATTTATAAACCATTCTTTATGTGCTATACACTATGTTAAGTGATGCATATAAAGAAATGCAAATAACAGTCCCTGCTCTCATGGAACATACATTCTAATGAGGGAGACAATATGTAAATAACTAGATATGTACAACACATATTTAAAGTAGATGGAAGGTTAACTAAGGAGAAAGAACTAATAGATGAGGGTGGGAAGGAGGAGGCTGAGGGAGATCTTGGGTAGAAGTTGGGACTTGAGCTGACTCTTAAAGGAAGCCAGAAAAATCAACGAAAGTTAGAAGACTGTGTTTAAATAACAGAAATGTGTCTGTGTAGCTGGATATTACAATTAAAAAGACAAGTATAAAGGCAAGAATCTTCTCCAGCTACAATGAAAGGAACAATAACAAAGAACAATGATCACCTACTCCATCTAATTCCTTTATACCACCTTACCTTTAATTCTCCACAACAAGGTTGTTTTCCTTCTGAAATAGATGACTGTGATTTAAAAGAAGTCCTGTTCATGGGTTGTTCAGATTTTGGGAAGAATAGTTGAGTATTTTCTTTTGATGAATTCTCCATTTTAAAAATGATTCTTCACTGTGATTCTGTTGAAGTTTAATTTATGAAAGTATTTAAATCTGTCATGAAATGTATTAAATAAGACTTATTTCAGATAAAAGAAGTATGAAAGTATGCATCAAATATTCAGGGAAGAACAATCAAGCTTCAGGAATAAAAACTGTTATGTATATTTCCCACTGCATTGAGACCCATCTTTCTTTAAAAGATTATCCTTCTATCACACAAACAAGCACACACACACACACACACACACACAATATTCCTATGGTTTGCAAGTATTCTTTGCAAAATGTAGTAATTTGACAAACTTACATTATTTCCCTTCTGGATTATCTGGACCATTTCCTTCTTGATAAATTGATGTATAGTATTCCATACTTTCATTTTTACCAAATTTCATCATTAAATTAATTCTAACCACAAGTTCAGATAATTCTCAAGACAAAGTCATTTGGCAAATCCAAGCCTGATTATAGAAAGATAGGGTAGAATGTACTATAGCACTAAATATGATAATTAAACCTAAAGGGCTCCCAGCAAAGGTCTAGTTAGTACTGAGCTCATATACTCCAACAACCTGCCCTAGCAATTATTAGCAGAAAGACTGGGCCTGATGTACTGTCCAAGTTCTTCCCAGGTTTTCAACTGTTTTAACATCACATGTACAAAAGAATCCTAGTTCTAATTTCAAAAATTCTATTTGGCTTCAAATTGACTTTCAAAAATATAGGTTAAGATAAAAAAACTGGACAAAATAAGGCAAAGGAAAAATAAAAGAAATTCACCTTCAAGTAATGTGAGATTTTAAGAAGATTGAAAGAATCTTAATAGAATTCCTATTAAAAATTAGCCAAATAAAGAAATCAAAACTATCAATAAGCACATGAGAAAGTGTACTAAATCTCTAATAATTAGAGAGATGTAAATCAAAACAACTCTGAGGTACCACCTAGCAGATTGGCTAAAATGATAGCAGGGGAGAGTAATGAATGTTGGAGGGGATGTGGCAAAATTGGGACATTAATGCATTGCTGGTGGAGTTGTGAACTGATCCAACCATTCTGTATTCTGGATGGCAATTTGGAACTATGCCCAAAGAGCGATAAAAGACTGCCTGCCCTTCGATACAGCCATACCATTGTTGGGTTTGTACCCCAAAGAGATCAACAGACTTGTACAAAAATATTTATAGCCTCGCTTTTTGTGGTGGCAAAAAACCGGAAAACAAGGGTATCCCCTTAAATTGAGGAATGGCTGAACAAATTGTGGTATATGTTGGTGATGGAATACTATTGTGCTCAAAGGAATTATAA
>NC_058134.1:179949516-179966929 GCF_016433145.1 Gracilinanus agilis | reverse complement strand
ATCAGTCCATGAATTTGTTTTGCTTGACTTGCTTATTTGTTGAATGGAGCCTCCCCTCATCTCTTTTTGATAGAGGGAGGAGTTAGCACTAGTAATGTCCCCTCCCACTAAAAAAAGAATTTTTTAAAGTATTAATGGAATATTCACAAAAAATACCAAAAAAGAGCCAAAAGAAGTTGAGAGGGAAATATACACAAGCACAACAACTTTGGAATTAATGTATTTAATGTATCATATTAAAAAAAACACCTTACCTTTCTTCTTAATATCAATTCTAAGACAAAAGAGCAACAAGGGATAAGCAATGGGGGTTAAGAGACTCGCCCAGGGTCACAAAGCAAGGAAGTGCCTAATGTCAAATTTAAACCCAGGTCCTCTCTACTCTAGGCACTCTGTCCTCTATACTACATACCTGCCCCTTATTATATACTCTTTAAAAAATAATAAGCTATATATTATTCCATTTAAAATACATCTTTTCTATTCTTTGGATTCCGAAATGTCCTCTTTTGTTGATATTTATCAAGTTCAAAATAACAAAAGTAAAATTGAGGGAAAAGATGTATATCATAAAGATAATGCATCTAATATAAATGAAAATAAATAAACTTTATAAATACATTCTCATGTTATGGACAATGTTTGATTTTTTTTAACATGGTTAATTTTAGGTCAGTGGGCTAGTGCTTATCTGCAGGACTGCTTTATCTTTTAAATTTGTGATGTGGAGTTTTCCTTTACAAATTAGGACAAAACTCTTCCAGGCATAATCTCCCAAATCCCTCTAAAACAAAACAGAAATTGTGGTTATTTTGAAATTTTGCTATTTTGAAGGATCAGTGATTTCTGTGATGTGGTGCCTTTCTCAGCTATGACTGATTCACTAACCCTCCACACCTGATCTTGCCCACATTCTCCCTCAAATCCTTCAAAGTACATAGATTTAGAGATGAAATGGACATAGAATGTACCAAGTCAGTTCAACTCTAATATTGCAGATTAGGAAACTATAATTGAAGGAAGTTTAGTAAATGGGCTCATGATCATATGACTTGAGGCAAGGATTCTTCAAGAAATCCTGGAAGAGGCAGGATTCTCATTCCAGAGCCTCTGGCCCCAACAATCTTTCCACTGTACCATGTCCTAACACCATTACTTATGCCCTCCCGAAAAGATAGATAGTTAAAGATCTCCAAGTTCATGATTCCACCAAACAGCATAAATGGGCACCTGTTTCCCAACAGGTGGGGCAGCGAGGCAGGACAGTGGAAAGTGTGTCAGATCTGGAGATAGGAAGACTCAGTACCTTCCTGAGTTCAAACCTGGTTTCAGATACTTCCTCGCTGTATAACCCTGGGCAAGTCACTTAGCTCTGTTGCCTCAGTTTCCTCGTTTGTAAAATTAGCTGGAGAAGGAAATGGCAAATCACTCCAGTGTCTTTGCCAAGAAAATCCCAAATGGGAGAAAGAAGAGATGAAGGTATAGGTTTAGGAGCACAGTAGAGAAAGTCTTAGAGTCAAGAGTATAATAAAGAGAAGAAATGGAGAAGAAAATAAAGAAATGATTAACTGGTGTGACCTCCTCAAATGAGACATACTGGGAGGAACCAGCCCATCAGAAGAGAAATTGGCACAATTATTAGATCATTGGGTTGCTGCCCTAGTGAAGGAGAACTACATGATTTGATTGCAGAGGTAGAAGAAGAACCCACTGGATATATTCGTTTAGAAACATTTCTTCCAATGATGATTAAAGTGCTCAAGGAAAGAAGATACAGACCAATTCCAGAAGACGTTCTTCTTCAAGCATTTGAGGCGTTAGACACATCTAAAGAGGGATTTCTTACTAAATAAGATCTGGTCTGAAGAAGGTGAGCCTTTTACACAGGAGGAAATGGAAAAAATGTTGTCTGCTGCACTTGATCCAGAGATAAACACAATTCAATACAGAGACTATTTAGCAATGATGGTGATAGATTAAAATTAAAAGGTTTCAGACATTTAATAATTTTTAGATTTTAAACTTATATTTCCTACTTCTGACTAGTGGATATTAATTTAGGAAAAATCTGAAAGAATATTCTCTTTCTAACTTAAAACATGTATAGATATATACAGCCCAAAGAAATAAAAAAACCCACTAATGCCCTATGGACTTTAGCTAGAAAATTTTAGTGTTACCTAAAAAGGATTTGTTTTCTTCTATAGTATAGATTCCCCTTAAAATATTGTTAAATTAATTACAGAAAGACAGTGAAGAAAAACTGATTTGGCACAAGCCAAGCTCTTCCTCCAGCTCTACGAGTGGCACAGAAGCCTATGACTTCAGATCAGTTAGTGTGGAATGACAGTATTCACAGAGAGAGCATGGTGGGTGCAAGGCATTGCAGCATTCCAATGAGGTGCAAAAGCCAAAGATTTACTCACTAGATTTCCTTTTAATAAAGAAAAATCTCCATCTTTGACAAACATAAAAAAAAAGAAAAGAAAAGAAAACCCCAAATGGGGTCGTGAAGCATCAGACGTGACAGAAAAATGACTGAACAACTTTCCAACAGGTTAATGTTGAATTCATAGATTTCTTGACTATTTTTGTCAACTTGATAGTTATAATATAGTGCTTTAAGCAGGTATAATTTATACTTCTCTGGTTAATTCATTCTTTTGAGCAATTAAAAACAATTTTAATCACTTCTGATCACGAGAAGCCGAAGCAGACAGGAGTCTAAGAGAAAAGAAACTGAAATATGCCTGTTTGTGATTTTAATAAAATCATTCAAAAGCATGAGCAGACTTAAAAACATGCTACCTAATCCATGAGAGGGATGATTTGGAGTTTTCTTTTATGCTTTTTTTTTAAGTTTTACCCTCTTTTGGTAGCTGAGGTAAGATGTTCTGTTCCCATTTGTACAGTGACATTTTCTTGATTCTCCCATTTTTTAGTATTTCCCCTCCTTATCTTCTTTTTAACTACTTTGCATTTACACTTTGAATGATATTCCACAAGTCTTCGTGCAGTTTTAAGCTCTATTGCAGGAGAGGAAAGTGAAATTGGAGGAGGTTTAGTTAATAGCCTGCTCAAGGTCACATAACTTGAGACTTAGCTTAAAATTACTCTAAGATTTTCAGAACACTTTGCATGTGTGTATAATGTGTTGTATGTGTGTTACATAAGCTCATTGAGATAGCTGAATTCTTTTTATTTGTATCTCTAGTGAGAAGCACAGCACCTGATATGTAGCAGGTGCTTAATAGGTGTTTCTTGATTGATTGATTGATTGATTTAGGAAACTGGAGATAACTCTTGTTTTACTGATTTAGGGAAGGTCAGAAAATGGGATAACTCTCAACCTACTTTAAAATCATTGCAGAGGTCATTTGGTCAACACCTTGTTCTCATGAACCAGGGCACCTGCCTTAGAGCTAGGTATGAACACTTTGGATCAGGAAAGTAGAGAAAGGAATGAGCATGTATATAGCACCTACTATGTGCCAAGGACCATGTTAAACTCTTTTTTACAAATATTATCTCATGTGATCCTCACAATTGTATAACAGTTACTGTTATTTCCATTTTACAGTTGAAGGGACTGAGGCAAGTAGGTGTTAAGTGATTTGCTTAAGGTCACTTAGCTAGTAAGTGTCCAAGGCTGGATTTGAAATTAGGTCTTCTTGCCTCCAGGGAGCTAGGTAGTACAATGGGTAGAGCACCAGACCTAGAGACCAGACATCCTGGAGAAGGAAATGGCAAATCACTCCAATACCTTTACCAAGAAATGTACTCAGCTAATACACTGCAGTAAAATCGAATGTAATGGACTTCGTACCAGCAGCAATGCAATGTTTCAGGACAGCTCTGAGGGATTCATGGAAAAGATGCTACCCACATTCAGAGGAAGAACTACAGGAGTGGAAACAGAAGAAAAACAACTACTTGATCACATGGGCTGAGGTAGACATGATTGGGGATGTAGACTGGAAAGGACCACACCAATGCAACTATCAACAATTTGGAAATAAGTCTTGATCGATGACACATGTTAAAACCAGTGGAAATGCGCATTGGCTATGGGGGTGGGGGGAGGAGGTCAGGGGGGTGAAGGGGAAAGTAAGAGCATGAATTATGTAACCATGGATAACTTTTCTAAAAAAATAAAAGTTATTAAATAAAATTTAAAAAAATAAATGTACTCAGACCCAACTGAATGAACAGTGACAACTTCCTGACTCCAGGCCCAGTGTTCTATCCAGTGTACCACCAGCTGCCCTCTAGAAAGGGGAGGCATGTCTTGGCTCCTTGCTAAAGGTTATGAAAGAACTAACAAGAAACCACAGATTGTCTACATCCTTTAGGAAGGGGTTGGAGATGTTCCTCTTTCCCCAAAGACAAAATATACATGCCCAGTTCTATGAAAGGTGCCACAGTTCAGAAGATCTGGGTATTTCCCTGATCACTCCTTTTACACTGAGTGTGTGTATGTGTATTTATATGTATGTATATACATTCTATAATAATTCATTTTGTGAATCTCCCTTAAGTGCTTAGAAGATATTATGCTAAGTACTTTGAAAGGAATAAAGATAATAAAAACCAGAGTCTTTGGAGCTAGAAAGAACAAGAGACATCATCTAGCCACCCTCACCAATTTGACAAATGAGAAAAGTAAGTTTGCCACATTAAATAGCTTACTAAAGTCAGATCAGCCAATAGGAACAAGAGCATGGACTGGAAGCTAGATGTCCTGCTTCCTAAGTCCAGTATTATTGCTTCTATACCAGTAGATTTATACAGCATTATCTCTGACCCGAAGTAGCTTACAATCTTGTACAGGGAAGAACACACACACATGTACATACACACACAAATAATTTCACAAGATATATTATTTAAGGGCATGAATGGTTCAGTTAATGAATGAAGGTAGGACAGAGAGAGAGAGATCATTTCTGTTTGGGATGATCAAGGAAGGTTTCATGGAGAAAACAGGGTTTGAGCTGAACATGGAAGGACAAGAAGGATTTGGATAGGCGGAGATGGGAAGAAAACAATACAGTCAGAAAGAATGACACAAGCAAAGCACAGAGGTGAAAAATAATTCACCCTCTTCCTCAGTTTGAAAGTTGGGTGTTTTGATATGGGACAAGAGGGAACAAGAAGAGACAATCAGTTACTAAGCCCTGCTGGTCCTACTTCCACAATACCACTTACATCCATCCCCTCCTTTCCATTCCCACTGCCATTGTTCTGGTTCTAACCTTCATTGAGAATCTCCTGGACGATTTTGATAACTTCTTAGCTGGTCTTCCAATAATCTCTAATCTTCCCTGCCACTATGCCTTTGCTCACACTCTTCCCTACACCTGGAATGTCCTTCTCCTATTGAAATTCTACCCATTCTTTCAGACCTTGCTCAAATATGGACTCTTTTAGGAAGCCTTCTCTAATCAGTTCAGTTAGAAATTATATTTCCGGGGGCAGCTGGGCAGCTCAGTGGATTGAGAGCCAGGCCTAGAGATGGGAGGTCCTAGGTTCAAATCTGGCTTCAGACACTTCCCAGCTGTATGACCCTGGGCAAGTCACTTGACCCCCATTGCCTAGCCCTTACCACTCTTCTGCCTTGGAGCCAATACACTGTATTGATTCCCCATATAAAAATTGGGATCCATTTATGTCCTTAAGTTAAACACTTAATGAAAAGTCACTCAGTGATTTAAAAAATGGATTGTGGGGGGCCTTGAACACCAAGGCAGTATTCACATAACAGTAACATTACTTGTCCATTTATGAATTTGACAGTCTTCTTATATACTTTGTTAAGTGGGAAACAACTCTGACTTATTTAATGAAACATGAAATTATCTTCAAATTCACCAATTCAATAGTTTATATGATGATAAAATAATTTTTTTTACAACATAAAGAATTGTTCTAAATTGATCATCAAATTAAAAGGAACATTTTGGAGATAAATGAAAATAATACTTTTAAATTAATAGAATAATAGGCATCCAAAAAAGAATTTAATAATAATAATTTAGTTTTCACTTAACAGTCAAATTTTTTCCATTGTCACAGTTCAGACATTGGTTTTACCATTTGAATTTCTTCTTGAATCTGTTTCTGATCTGGGGGTACTCTAGGAAGTTCTGCTCCTTATCAATAGAGGACTAATCATCTCTGCAAAAAAGACTGACAGGTGACTCCCCATGAGGGTAGTCTGAGGACAGAGGACAACTACATTTCCAGAGACTGGGGACTGGTGCCATTTAGATCTGTGTTTTCCTACAAGCTAACAGGAAACAGGAACCTCTCTGTCAGCCATCCCCTACCCTACCTCCTACCCCCATCCCAACAACAGGAAATGTGATGGGAGGAGTCCTATCAGTCACCTTGATCTCAGTTCAGGAAATACAATCCTTAAATGGTTTCTGGATCTGGGGTGGTGGGACAAGAATGGAAAAAGCATCTCCAACATACTTTAGCAGTCCATGATAATATCAGGATTCCAGATAACATTCATTCAGTTTTAATACTCAGAAAACAGAAAGGAAACATACCCATGAAGCATTAAGCTTTAGGTAGAAGGGAAGATAACTTGAGAAGTTGTCAGTACAATTTACTGCACATTTATTAAGCACCTTCTATGTGCAGGGCTACATGCTAAGCTCTGGATTCCATATAAATAGACACAGTATCTACCCTTATGGAGCAAAGTGTGAGAGAGAGAGAAAGAGAGAGAGACAGACAGAGACAGAGGCAGAGACACAGAGAGAGAGATAGACAGAGACACAGACAGACAGAGAGACAGAGACAGAGACAGAGACAGAGACAGAGACAGAGACAGAGACAGAGACAGGGACAGCGACAGGGGCAGAGGCAGAGACAGAGACAGAGACAGAGATAGAGAGAGAGAGGAAGAGGGAGAGAGAGAGAGACTGTATTACATATATATGTGTGTATATAGATAGATAGATAGATAGATAGATGTTGCAAGTTAATGCAAGTTCAAACAAAATTATATAAGAAATTAGAAATAAGGGGACCATTTTTATGGGAGGGGGAGACAGCACTTGCAATCAGAATTAAAGAATAATAAATACTTGCCTACCTTGTCAAGCCTACTTCCTATCTTTTGGGTATCTATTTTGGCCCGCTCAACCAAGGCCTGGGTGGTGAAGGAGAGTACTGACTATTCTATTCCACAAAGATGGACTATTCTTTGTCTAAATGATCAGTCTTGATATTTGTCTGCTAATCAGAGGGTGCTGGTAAATGTTAACAACTTGCTCTCCAAAAATGCATGACAGATTTTTAAGTTTAATCTGCATTATTAACATTTCTGGTATGAGCTGGCTCCAGCAAAACTCTACAGATCCAATCTGAGGCCTGCCCTCTGTCAGAATACATACTTCCCTGAACCCCAAACCCAATGGTAAGCAACTCAGGCACAATGCCTCATAGAACAATCCATGTACGTGCGCGCGCGCGCGCGCGCGTGTGTGTGTGTGTGTGTGTGTGTGTGTGTGTGTTAAAACTGTGGTAAAATTAGGGGTCATTACAAATACTGTAAATATTTCAGTGTTGAGTTTGGCTTAGAAAAAGGAAAGGATCCTATTTGGAATGGATCAGAGTGCATGAACACATGTTCATGAATATGTAGCTAGATACCATTTTCTTAGAGCACTTTGGTCTTTTCACATAATCAATCAACAAGCATATGTTAGGCAATGTGCTAGCTACTGGGAAGAATAGCAGAAAAAAAATGAAACAGACTCTACCCTCATGGAGCGTAGCTATTCTGTTGAGGGAGACAACACATTCATGTAAGTGCATTGGAATAAATATGAAATAAATACAAGTAGCTATAAATGAGGTAGTCAGAGAGAGGAAGCAACAGCTGGGGGCATCAAAGAAGGCTTCAATAGAAGATGGTTCTTGAGTTTTGAAGAAAAAAAGGAATTCTATGAGCCTAAAATAAGGAGAGAGTATTCCAGTCATGGAGGATAATGACCAGTACAAAAACAGGGAGAGAGGAAGTTGAGTACCATATGGAAGGAAGAGAGAGGAAGCCAGTTTGGCTGGATCTCCTAGAGAAGGAAAGAGAGTGATATATAATGAGACCAGAAAGATAGATTGAAAACAGATCATTTAGGTTTTAATACCAACTTGAAGGAGTTTCTATTTTATTCTAAAGGTAATCGGGAACTATCAGAGTTTATTAAGTAAAGCAGTGAAATGGTCAGATCTGCACGTAAGGAAAATCATTCTGCAAGCTGGCTGGAGGATGGACTAGAGTAGAAAGAGACTAGAGTCAGGGAGACCAATTAGAAGGCCATTGCAACAGTCTCGGCAAGAAGGGATGGGGGCCTGAACTAAAAGTGTTAGCTATGTAAATAGAGAGAAGGGATTTGAAGTAAGACATGTTATAGAGGTAGAAAAAACAAAAATTGGCAAGTGATTGGATATGTGGGATAAGGGAGAGTGAAGAATCAATTAAGGATAATATCAAGATTAAAACAGATGTGAATAGCAGAATGGATTAGAATCTAGAATGCAGCAGTCTGTCATTTATAAAAAACACACATGAAACAGAAAGATACATACAGAGTTAAAATGAGGGGCTGGCAGAATCCATCATCCTTCATCTAAAGTGAAAAAAGGATAATACCAAGATTACAAACCTAAGAGACTCGGGAAATGGTGGTACCTTCATCAGAAATAAGGAAATTTAGAAGTTGGTTTGAGAGGAAAATTAAGAATTCTGGTCAGGACATGTTGAGCTGGAGATATTATTGGGACTTCCTGTTTGAAAAGTCTAGTAGACTATTGCTGATATGAGACCAATACTAAAAGATCCAGAATGTGCCTTCTTCATGTATGGAAATGATAAACAAATCCATGTGAGCCAATGAAATCACTAAAAGAAAGAGTGTTGAGAGAATAGAGAAAAGGATCCAGTCTGTGGGAAAAGAAGCCCACTGCTGCAATGTTAGTAGAACTGGGAATGAGTTCCAGATATTCTCTCTGTGTGTGTGTGTGTGTGTGTGTGTGTGTGTGTGTGTGTGTGTGTTTATAACCCTTACTTTCCATCTCAGAATCAGTACTGTGTATTGGTTCCAAGGCAGAAGAATGCTAAGTGATAAGTGGAAATTCCCTTCACTCCTTAGTATCCTTCATTCCATCCCCTCTCTCTGTCTCTACTCTGATTACTTTCTTCCCAAATTTCCACTTATCATAAGGGCTAGACAATGGGGGGTCAAATGACTTGCCCAGGGCCACACAACTGGGAAGTGTCTGAGGTCGGATTTGAACCCACGACCTCCTGTCTCTGGACCTGGTTCTCAATCCACTGAGCCACCCAGCTGCCCACCCCTAGTTATTCTGAAAAGTGATTTGTTACTATATTCCAAAAGTGACTAAACCATATATACACTTTGACCCAGTGATGCTACACTAATGGGTCCATACCCTAAAGAGATCTCTAAATCTGTGGTCCTTGGAGCTGTTTATAAACAGTTTTGATTAAGTATACTTGGGATGCACAAATCCCAGTTAAGTGCATTCATTTATAAGGCAATGGAATTAGCCAAAGTGAGGGGTTGGTAGCTGACTAGGCATTCCAAGTTTTTTCAGGGTAAGGTTAGGTAGGTGCTATTCATTTTCTTCTCTGCGAGCTAGGAGAGCTTGGTTAAGTCCAACACAAGGATCTTCAGAAAGCTCCAGGTCTCCCATGTGAGGTCCCAAATACTTCTCTTGATCTCATCTGAGTTTTAAGAATTTCACCTGTTATTTCTTCTCCTTCGAGCTGTAGTTTTATAAAGTTTGTCAGTCACTGAACTGCTGACAGGATTAATGGGCCAGAACCCCCTCTCCCCCTGCCCCAGCCCCCCATACCATTCATTTTCTTCCTGTCACCTTGCATGGACTAGCTCCCAATGTGCTGACGAAAGCATGCTCATTAACAAGCCTTCCTGTCTTCTAAGGTGGAATCAATTAGTACTGAGGTTGTCTACTTAAATCCTCAGATAGAAAATACCTCCCCCCCCAGAAACACCCCCAAAGCAGTGTATCCCTGGAGCTGTTTGTGCATATGGAGGGTATTAGTTACACAAACACTGGCAAAGTAGATAGTATTACAGATGAAGTCCTTTGGTTCTTCATTGAAAAGTGAATTTCTTTCCTTTCCTGTTTTTCCTTCCGAGACTTAAATATTTCACTGCTATTTGACTTCTGGAAGAGCCATGGCCGGAGCTGCCTTTTGCCCCCTCTCATGACACAGAGTATGTTTTTTGATGTTGTTTTTAATAAAACATTTGCTCCAGACGGTTTAGGCAACCACATTCAGAGGCGGCCTTCAGCAACCCTGAAACCAAAGCCCTTCATGGGCTAGTGAGCAGAATCAAACTCCAGCAGAGAAAGGCAACCCAGTGCTTTGGGAGGAAAAAAAAGTATTTCTTTGGGTTTTCTTCCATTAGATAACCTTTGGCTGGCCCTATTTCGGTGAGGTTTTTTTGTTTTAAGTAAACAATTTTTTAAAGTGAGAAAATAGTGTCTGAGTTGTCCCTCCTGGAGGATACAGCAGGTAGCCATTTGTCTGGGGTCTAGTCAAAAAGGGCTTTATACTCAAAAGAATGGAGAAGAAAGAATACTAGATCCCTCTACCTAGATAGAGACCACAGAGAGGAGCTACAGAGTCCGAAGAGTAGTGGTAAAGCCATCTGGCATTTCATAAGAAACAAACTCTAAGAAATGAGTCAGTGTTCAAGCCTTTTGCTGCAGATTTCCACACCCAAATGCTCAAAGTATAGATAGGTGGCAAATAAGAAGAATTAGAGATTCGAATTGGTCAAAAGATGGCAAATTTGGAACAGTGAGGTGGTTCAGTGGCTAGGGAGCCATGCCTGGAGAAGGGAAGTCCTGGATTCAAATCTGGACTCAGGTACTTCTAGACAAGTCACTTAACCCCAATTGCCCAGCCCTTATTGCTCTTTTGCCTTGAAATCAATAAAGAAAGAAAGGGGGGGGGGTAAGAAAGGGCAAATTTGACCTGATAGTTATCACTAAAACCTGGTAATCTGAGACCCAAGATGAAAATATCATTCTGGAAGGATCCTGTCACTTTGTTCCTTCCCTGAATCCTGGCTGCCCAGGACTAACCAGATCTAGAAGTTTTGGTAGAGAAAAGGAAAGCCAAGCTGTATCTCTGGTGTGATATACATTTTTAACCTTTGGGAGAGCAGATTTCAAAGGGTTCCAAGTCAGTCAGTCAGTCAGCAAACTCTGGATGGAAAGAATGATATGGCCACTCACATGGTTTTCATGACCTGAGTGCCACCAACTCCAATCCTTCTGATACGATAGAAAAGCATCAGGCTTTCCTAGTATCTTCCCTTCTACTTTTTCCTAAAGTCTCCTGAGCTGTACCATCTGTCCTGCCATTATGTCCTCGTGATCTCCAGGTGCTGCCATTTGTCCCACCAAAACACCCTAAGGACTCCTAGGCTTTGCAACTAAACTCTTAACACTTACAAAGCTTCCATCCACCCTGCAGATGAACTTTTGAATTTACTTTATTTCTCCCCATTAGAGTGTGAGCTCTCAAGAGCAGGGGCTAGTTTGCTTTTTTCTATTTGTATCCCTGGCAAATAGTAAACACTTAATAAATGCTCTTTTATTCATTCATCCATCCATTCGTCCAAAAGAAACAGGCAAGGTAAAAATGGGGGGCAGATTTAGAGAGTAGCACTATATATTAGGATGATCTATTTATGGGAAGAAATCCAGCCCCCAGAGAGGAGAAACAAGGTGGAGAACATTTGAATGAAGAGCAACGAAGGTAGGAACAGAAATGAGATTGTCATCAGAATATACTCCAAACCCAATGTATGAACAGAGGAGTTTGGGAAACAAATTCTTTTTTTCCATTCTTTTTTTAAATTTTTCTTTAACTGATTAATTAAGAAAAATTTCCATGATTCCATGATTCATGTTCTTTCCTTCCCCTCCTCCCACTCATCTCCCCTAGCCAACAAGTAATTCCACTGGGTTTTACATGTATCATTGATCAAGATCTATTTCCATATTATTGATATTTGCACTAGGGTGATCATTTAGAGTTCACATCCCCAATCATATCCTCATCAACCCATGTGATCAAGCAATTGTTTTTCTTCTGTGTTTCTACTCCCACAGTTCTTTCTCTGGATGTTGGGAAACAAATTCTAAGCCCAACCAAGAGACATAATAGAGTAGCGATGAAAGAGTTCAGTTATAGGGGTATCTGGGCTGGAATTCTTGCTCTGACAGAAGCAAATCAGCGAATAAAACCTCTTGTCTTTCTTTACTAACAATATAAGCCTTCAAGCAAAGGGCAAGCAGTGAGGGAATATTTTATTCTGGATCTGGTTCTCAGAAAGAGGAGGAATTGATTGCTGGAATGGTAATACTAGCAACCATGGAAGCAAAGTATCTACTCTCTCTAAAATTGTTGATAGAGAAAAGGAAAGTCAAATTATATGTCTGGTGTGGATATATGCATTTTTTGTAAACCTTTACCTTTTGTCCTAGAATTAACACTGTGTATGGGTTCCAAGGCAGACGAATGGTCAGAGCTAGGCACCTGAGTTAAGTGACTTGTCCAAGGTCACATAGCCAGTAAATGTCTGAGGTCAAATTTTAACACAGGATCCCCTGTCTCTAGGTCTGGCTCTCTATCCATAATGTATGCATTATTAGATTTGGGGAGAATAGATTTCAAAGGGTTCCAAGCAAGTCAGTCAGTCAGTCAACAAACATTTATTGGGCATTTACTATGTGCCCAATTTACTATGTGCCAGGCATTCTGGGGAAACAAAGAAAGACCAAAGCACAGTCTATCTCCTCAAGATGCTCCCATTCTAATGAGGGAAAGAAGATGCAAACACTGAGGTAAGGAGGATCTCATGGATTTTTTATTCCTCAAGGGCAGTCATCCCAGAAGAGGCAGAAAACTCTCATGAATGAAATTCTGAATGCACACAAGGAAACAGTTCCAAAGAAGAGGTCAAATAAGATTTGTTTGAAGAGACAGGTCTGGAGACTTGGAAATGCTCTAGACAATTTTGATTTTTAGATTTGTAGAGAAGATGGAAGCACAATAATGTATAAGGATAGATAATAAACAGAGCTTGGAATGGTCCTATGAAAAGTGTCTAGAGAGCTAAAGCTCAGATTATCAGAAGCAGAAAGGAACAGCTAAGGACAAAAAAAGGCACTCCTTTAGAAAGAGAAAAATCAGAAGAAAGGCTGGATCACAGCTTGAAGTGGAGGAGAAAATGGTAATTGACTGGAGGGGAAGCAGTACTGTTTAGTCTTCTTTTTGCTTCTGTTTTCTCCAGGAGCACTAAGCACTTCTAAAAAGTCATAATGACTTCTTCTGAAACAGATCATTCCAAATGAACCTTACTTCTCTTTTCTGTTGAGGTTGCTAAACTGGCCAATGATTACTATATAGGATGTACAAAGATTTTAACAAGGCATGTGCTAAAGAGAGAGGCAGCCAGGGGACAGAGAGAACTGGCTTTGGAGTCAGGAAGAGCTGAATTTTAAATTCTGCCTCTGATGTCATACTGGCCGTGCCACCTGTGTAAGTCACACCTCAGTGCCCTGGACACTAAGACTTGAAGTTGAAAAGAAGGTGCTGACTGTAAATGGAGTTTCCTCATTTGGGAATTCTCTAAATCAGTGAAACCATTAGTCCAGTCTATATCCCTATCTGATAAAATATCTTAAGGGACTATTGTGGGAAAGTTATGGCCTGGATAATAACACAATCATTTTTTTGTCCTTGGTTTTCCTCAACTCACCTATTCTGAGCTTTACTACTCCTCACGATCTTTCAATGTTATGCCAGTGATAGGGTGTTCATTCTCACTTTTCTGTCCTTGCTTCTACCTTGTGGCACATCCTTTGGAAAATCTAATTTGGTTGCCAAGATACAACATTCATCTCTTCTGACCACTCCACCTTTTTCCTTTTTCACAAATACTGTTTATTTCTTGAAATTTCATTTTTTAATTTCCCATGATTCCTAAATCATTTTTCACATTGAAATTTAGTTCTTGCAATCCTACCTATGCTTCCTCTAAACCAGTGATTCCCCAAGTAGGTGCCACCACCCCCTGGTGGGTGCTGCAGCGATCCAGGAAAGCGGTGATGGCCACAGGTGCATTTGGGGGCAGTGAATAACTGTAAGGGGGTGGTGGTGATAGTATGTGACAGGGGGCGCTAAGTAATATTTTTCTGGAAAGGGGGCGGCAGGCCAAAAAAGTTTGGGAACCACTGCTCTAAACCCTTTGAAATATGTTCTTCCAGAATTTAGAATATATGTCAGCTTGTGTCTAGCTTTCTTCTCCATCACAGACTTAAAGAGGCACAGTGGAGCACAAAAAGAGAGCTGACCTAGATGCCAGGAATGTTGGATTCAAATCCTACCTCTGACATTAAACTGGCTATGTGACCACCCTGGGAAAAATATTTAACTTAGTGCTCTCTCTAAAGCTATCTATTCCAGAGGGGTTGCTGATTTGCAGTAGTACGTTAACATAATCACAGGTCTGAACTGGGAAAAAAATCATGAAATCTAAGAGAAAGCAGATACTATTTACATACACACACACACACACACACACACACACACACATGAGTTCCTATACCCAGTTCCTTCTTTTTTTTATGAGAATTAGGTCCAAATAGAGTTTCCCTTTGATGATTCTTCAGTCCTTTGAAAGATGAAATTATCATTATCAAATCAAGAAATTATTAATTGCTCTATTTTAAAAATATTTTATTTTCCTAATATTATGCAAAAGCAATTTCCAATAGTCATTTTCTAAAATTTTGAGTTTTAAATTCTCTCCCTCCCTCCCTTTTCCCCTCCCTGAGAAGGCAAGCATTTTGGTATAAGTTCTACATGTGTAATCATGCAAAGTACATTTCCATATTGGTCATGCTGCAAAAGAAGACACCTATAAAAAAAACCCACAAAAAAATAAACTGAAGAACAGTATACTTCAATCTGTATTCATATTTCATCAGTTCTTCCTCTGGAGAGGGGTAGCATTTTTCATCATGAGTCCTTTGCAATTGTCTTAGAAACTTAGATCATTGTATTACTAAGAATAGCTAAGTAATTTACAGCTATCATTGTACAATAATGCTGTTACTATGTACAGCATTCTCCTGGTTCTGCTCACTTCACTTTGCATCAGTTCATGTAAGCCTTTCCAGGTTCCTCTGAAATCATCTTGCTCATCATTTCTTATAGTATAATGGCATTCCATTACAAACATATACTATATCTTTTTCAGTCATTCCTCAACTGGTGGATATTCCCCCAATTTCCAATTCTTTACCTCCATTAAAAGTACTGCTATAAATATTTTTGTATAAAGAGATCCTTCTCTATCTCTGTCTCTGTCTCTCTTTCTCTGCCTATTTCTTCTGTTTTTCTTTGTCCCTCACCTGATTTATTTGGGATACAGACCTAATAATGGTATTGCTGAATAAAGGTGTATATACACAGTTTTTTAGCGCTCTGGGCATAGTTTCAAATTGCTCTCCAGAATGAACAGCTCCACCAACAGTGAATTGCTCTGGTTTTGGTGGAAAGGAATCCCAGTATATGCCCAATAATTGAAAACCTTTAAATCAATACAGTAGCTAGGTGGCACCAGTGGATAAAGCACTAGACCTGGAGTCAGAAGGACCTGACATTGATGACCTATGTGACCCTAGGCAAGTCTTTCAATCCTGTTGGCCTCAGTTTCCCCATATGTAAAATATCCATAGAAGGAAATGACAAATCACTCCAATATCCTTGCCAAGAAAACCCCAAAAGGGGTCACAAAGAGTCAGATACAACTGAAACAACTGAACAATGAACAACATATCTATACATCACTATTTCTTGTCCCTGGCTTGTAATCTAAATTCTTTCTTTCTTATTTCTGTCTAAGTGGTCTGTAACTTAGTATGATAGAAGCATCACTTCTTTTTCTTCCTCTCTTTATCTTTCCTGGAATACTAGAATACTATGGGGGTCACAATATAGCAGAAAGTCTACCAGAGTCAGCAGACCTTACTTTGAGCCCTAGATTTATTATTTACTTTATGTGTGACCTTGAGCAAGTCATGTTGTTTCTTCTAACATCAGTATTCTCATATGTAAGGTAGAGGTAATAATACATGAATTCCAGCTTAAGTCACATTATTCTAATTCACGCCACATATTTCCATGGGGCTGGAACCAATTACTCTATTTTACACAATTATAACTTCAAAGGCATGTGACTACTCCATGGGATTCATTATTTGCACTAATAAGGGCATAGCTATATACATACCTCATCGGATTATTGTGAGGAAAGCACTCTGAAAATCTTGAAACAATAATAGGTTTGAATGATTATTGGCTCTATTATGAGCTATTATTTTCAGATGTCCTCTAAAGCAGTGGTATCAAACTCTGATAGAAATGGGGGGCATGTATTGACTTAGTTTTAAAACATAATATTACCTATATTTGATTATATTTAAATTTATCTTGCTATGTATTTCCTAATTATATTTTAATCTGGTTCAGGTCACACTCTGAAGTGGGACAGCTACATGCACATCAAGCCATGTGTTGGACACTTTTGTTCTAAAGAAAGTCTTGTCCAGATGGCCCGTCATAGCATGGAAACAGACCTTGGAGTCTTAGTGGCTCTGCCAATTGAGTACAAGCTCTGGCAGGTTCTTCGAAGCTTGAAACACTTTGAGAATAGGCTGTTTATGGCCTATATCTCTCATGTGAGGACTAGAGCAGCTAAGTTTAGAGAGGTTCACTGCTAGAAATGGGAGGTCCTGTGTTCAACTTCAGGCTCAGAGATTTTCTAGCTGTGTGATCATGGGCAAGTCACTTAACTTCCATTGCCTAGCCCTTACCACTTTTGTTCCTTAGAATCAATATACAGTATTGATTCCCAAGTTGAAAGATAAGGGTTTTAGGGGGAAATTAAAACTGCATTTAAAATTAGTAGCAATGCACCATGACCCTGAGATATATGGATCATGGTTGGTTGGTCACTCCAGTTTTTATTTCCAATGGGAAAGAACCATTTCTGAGGCAGCTAAGTGACTCAGTGGATAGAGAGCCAGGACTGTAGTCAGGAGGTTGTAGGTTCAAATCTATCCTCAGACACTTCCTAGCTGTATGACCCTGGGCTATTACCACTTGACTAATTGCCTATTCCTTACCATTCTCCTGCCTGGAACCAATACTTAGCACTGATTCTAAGACAAAAGGTGAGAATTTTTCTAGAAAGAAAGAAAGAAAGAAAGAAAGAAAGAAAGAAAGAAAGAAAGAAAGAAAGAAAGAAAGAAAGAAAGAAAG
>NC_058134.1:179922300-179949016 GCF_016433145.1 Gracilinanus agilis | reverse complement strand
TTCCTTCCTTCCTTCCTTCCTTCCTTCCTTCCTTCCTTCCTTCCTTCTTCTCTTACTTTCTGTCTTAATAACAACTCCAAGACAGAAGGGCAAGAAAACCCAAGCAAATGGGCAGTTCTGCTGCTTTTCTAATTAAGTAGTTAGAATTTAGTTCTCTCAAACTTGTGGGTGGATAGGTTTAGGACCAAAGGGAGGAGAACATTAGTCTACAACTAAAGCATAATTTTCTTGTGTTCTCAGCACCTTTACTACCTCCAAACTCATAACACTGAAACTTCATGAGATATGAACCTATAAGACACAGAACAATAAGTCTTTATTTTTATTGGGAGATGATTACATATACCAATATTTTCAGGACAAACTAAAAGAGGAAACCGTCTAGGCTCCAACCTCTGAGCTGTCCTGACCTGTTCCCACCACCATTTTTTCACTGCCTTTCTCTGCTCTATTGAGAAGGGACAGAGAAGGTTGGGAAAGACCTGCTTCTCAGTTCTCTGAGATCTACTCTCATCCTCTTAGTTGCCCTCCTATGGGCATGAGTAGACCTCAATGCCCTCATGAGAAGTATCAAGGCTGGAGAGAACTTCCAGAGAAGCTGATGGCCTCTGATTTTCACTTTGTTCAGCTAGCCTGGCAGGAAAGGCCTAATCTACCATCAAAAACCAACATGGAGTTACACGGGATCAAAGACTGATCCTGGCTCAGTCACTAGCTAACTGTGACCTTGGATAGGTAATTTAATTTCTCAGGTCCTTGTATGAGACACAGAGGCTAGCTATTTCCCACTGGGAAAAAAAATAGTCAAGGGACAGCAGCAAGCAATTTGCAAAAAAAAGAAACATAAACTCTGGCTTCAAATCTAGCCTCAGACACTTTCTAGCTGTGTGACCTTGGGCAGGTCACTTAATTCTAACTGCCTAGCCCTTGCCACTCTTCTATCTTAGAATTGATACTAAGATGGAAGATAAGGGTTTTAAAAAAGAAAGAAACACAAACTGTTAATAACCATTTAAGTTATTATGGGGCATTAAGCTCTTTAGAGAGCTTAATCATAAGAGAAGAAAAGGCAAATTAAAACAAATTTAGGGTACCTCACAAGTTGAGAAAAATAGCTAAAAAAATAAAATTTAACATTGGTAAGAACTCAGGGAAAGAGACACTCTATTACATTGTTGGCAGGACTTTAAATTGGTACATATTTCTGTTCCTGGGACAGCAACATGGCAACATACAAAAAAAAAAGTTACAAAACACATCTCACTCTTTGACTTGGCAATATCATTAAGGCTATATATAACCTAAAGTTGGGGTCTTTAACTTTTTTTCATATAATGGACCCCTTTAGCAGTCTAATAAAGCCTATGGACATCTTCTTGGAAGAAAGGTTTTAAATCTATAAAATTAAAATAGAAAAAATAATGAGAGAAACCAATTATGTTGAAATTGTTAATAAAATAATTTTAGATTAACTTAAATTTTTACTATTAAATTAATTCATGGAACTCAGGTTTGTTTTATATATACATATATATGTGTGTGTGTGTGTGTGTGTGTGTGTGTGTGTGTGTGTGTGTGTGTGTGTGTATATAATCTCTGTTCTACAGGATGCTATCTAAAAGGAGGAGGGGAAGACCTAAGTGTAGGAGAATCTAAGCCACTTGCCATTTATACAGGAAGAATGAAACTATGTTTGGAATTTTTATTGTATTTTCCTTTGGAGCATATAGACGTGCCTATGGACATCAAGTCTTCAAGTATATGAGACTTTAAGGAGACAGTAGTCAGTTTTTGGAGTTGCCAAGGCACATGTTCACACCCTCCAAAGGAAAAGATGACAAAGATTGACTCATCGAGGTTCTTCTGATTGACGTGTGCAAACTATTCGTAGCTACTTTATTTGTAATTGCAAACAACTCCCTATCTGTAAAGATCAGGGAATGTCTGGATACATGATGGCTTCTCCATATAATAGTATACCATTGTGCAAGAAAAAATGTCAGATGTGGAAAATGCAAGACATCTACTGAGTGATACAAAGGGAAGATAACAGAAATAGAATAACATCCACCATGACAATGGCCACATGAAAAGTGGTGTCGCCAAAAACAGGTCATGCCAGACTAACCTCATTTCCTTTCTGACATGATTATTGAACTAGTAAAATGGGAGAATGCCATTGATGTAATTTATCTAGGTTTTAGCAAAGTTGTTTGTTGGTTTTTTTTTTTTAAATAAGGTGTCTCATAGTGGAGAATATATAGAGATATGAATGAAAGGGCAGTACATTTGGATGGATTCAGAAATGTCTGGACAGCTAGATCCCAAAAAGTAGTTACTAATAGTATGAGTCAATGTGGCAGAACTCCAGTGAAGTACCCTAAAGATTTATAGCTGACGCTATGCATTATTAACTGGTTTATAAAATTGAGTCAAATATGGCATGCTCATCCAATTTTCAGCCACAAAGCTCAAACGGATGGCTAACAAACACTGGATGATAGAGTTCGGATCCAACAAGATATTGATGAATGAGACCATTGGGCTAAATCCAATATGATGAAATTCAGTAAGGATAAAGTCTTAAACTTGGTTACAAAAAAATCAACTTCAGCAGTACAAGATGGAGAAGATTTAGGTAGATAGTAGTTCTGAAAATGAGCTGGAGGTTTTAGTGGACTGCAAGCTTAATGTGAATCAGTAGTATTATAGGGTAGGCAAAATGAAAAAGGATAATATAATCTCCACCTACTATTTGTTGATATAATGAAGCCTCTCTTCAAATAAGGTCCTTGCCACACATTTGTTAAGAGCACAAGATGTAACAGTGTTAACTCTACTTATGATAATCTAAGAATCAGTATCCAGGGTGGCATGAGACAGATGCTTATCTAACATTTATGCCACTGTCAAAGAGAATGTCCTCTGCAATTCCAAACAGAACAGAGTATGCTTCTTTTTCCACAGCAAGGTTTTCTTGATACTCCCATTTATGGACAACATTCTGTTGCCTGAACCTAAGAATCCTAAAAGACCTCCTTTATGAGGGCCATGGACATTCCAAAGAGATTGGCCCAACTACCCAGAGTAGAAAAGCAATATGGGCAAGTAATGCATATTGCTTAAATTAATAATTAAGAATTGGCAGTCCCAGAGATTAATGACGAAAAAATGACATCCACTTTCTGAAAAAGAATTGATGGAGTCTGAATGCAGACCAAAATGTTTTCTTTCATCCTTCCTTTCTTTCTCTCTTTCTCACTTTTTCTTTCTTCCTTTCTCTCTCTTTTTCTTCCTCCTTTCCTCCCCTCCCTCTCTCTCTCTCCTTCTCCTCTTCCTTCTTCCTTTGAGATCATTTCCACAAAATGACTAATATGGAAAATGTTTTACATGATTGCACATGTAAAATCTATATCAGATAGCTTACTGTCTCAGGGAGGTAGAAGGGAGGATGGGAAGAAAGGAAAGAATTTGGAACTCAAAAAAACATTTTAAGTGAATGTTAAAAACTGCTTTTACATGTAAGTGAGGAAAACAAAATATTATTTTAAAAAAGAAGACATGCAGTGGGGATAGGCAAACCATTAGTTTACATGTTATCTTGGATACAAATAGTCAATGACCTGGGACCAAACTTAAACAGGAAGAAGAAATCAGCCTAGATCCCATTTAGGAAACTATGGAGTACCCTCAATAATTTTAAGCCTCTCTCTGGGGCAAAATGCCATATTTTTCGCCCAAGTTGTCTGTGGGTACTAGCATATGTGAAGGAATTATGAAATGCCACTATCTCAGAAGAATCACATTTGTAGACGACCTCAAAGGAAATTGAAAGATGCATGGTAGATATTAGAGTGTTGTAGCACATCAACAACAATGTCCCACGTCTGAGGAGTGGCATAAAAAAACACAACAAGAGTCCTGGAGACTTACCATGTACTTTCCTAAAAACTTGTGGGATAGGTAGTATCAGTATTATTGTCCCTATTTCACTGGTATAAACTAAATAGAGAATATTTAGGCTTGGGGAGCTTCCATCTCCCTATCAGTATGAAGTGCAAAGGTCTCCACACTCAGTGGTAGAGAGGATCAGAAGTAGAAAGCAGACATTTCAGACCAATGGAGTGCTACCTTTGCCATGATATCTACTCTAGGGAAGTCAGCACTGTGGCAAAGGGTAGCTAAGTTGGACGACAGCCCATGCAATACTGAAAAGATAGGCATTCCCTAGCTGGAATTCCTTGGACAACCCAGGCTGTTTTACTGCCAGTGAAAGAGAGGACACTACCACTCAGCCAACAGTAATCATGAGCAAAGGCCAGTGGTCCAGTTGGACCTATGTCATCTCTCCAAAGGAGGGAGTGATTAAGGCTACAGACAGGGAAACTTGCTATAGCAAGGATATGGATAACCTGGGCTTAACTTCCAATTTATAGTTTAAGGCATAGATTACAAGGTTTTATAGATTAGATAGGAAACCATGGAGCACCTGCAATGAATTTTAAGCTGCTCTCTGGTGCAAAATACCATATTTTTCACACAAGTTGTCTCCGGGTAATAAATAATATGTGCCAAGAAATCATAAAATACCACTATGTCAGAAGAATCATATTTGTAGATGATTTCAAGGGAAATGGAAAGGTGCATGGTAGATATTAGAGGGTTATAGCATATCACCAACAAAGTTCTATATTTGAGTAGTGGCATTCAAAAACAAAACAAAATAAAAAAACATAAGAGCTCAGCCTGATGGCTTGCCTAAATCTGGCTGATTTCATGAAGTTCATAAGGGAAAACATGTGATCAAAAAGGGAAGGAGCAATGGGTGCCCTGGAGAAACTATGTTTTAATCCCAGCCCTGGCACTTAGTTGTGACCCTAGATAAATAAGACTGTTTTATGTATAAAATGAGGAGATGGATGACCTATGAAGCAGTAGAGTCTATTGAATAGTCTGTGACATTAAATGAGTAACTGTGAAAAAAATTATTTAAACCCCCTGAGCCCCAGTTTCCCCATCTGTAAAATAGTTAATAATGCCTTTACCACTTATCTCACAGGGTTGTTGGGAGGTATTCATTTCATTGTGTATATACTCTTTGGATATGAGTTTCATTAGGATGTAAGCTTGATAATTTCCCTTTTGTCTTTGCTTGACATAAGGGGATAACACAAGGCTTCATGATTCATTGATAAAAGCTCACATTAATTTTAAAGCAATTGTCATTTAGTAGCAGTGATAGAGGTAGTGGTCAAATTGTTATTCTAGGTCTGAAAATTCTTTAATTTTGAATGCTCTCACATGGATATGAAAAGATCAAAGGCATTCACAGTCACATGGCCACCCACAGAGCATACCACAACATGGACAAGAACCTGCTTCTGTCAGAAATACGTTAAATTTTTTTATTGATATCTTTTGATTTTACATCACCTTACTTTTCAAATAATCTTTTCCCCTTCATCCTTCATAAAGTTGACTCATATAACAAAAATATTATACATTCTGGAAGTGGGGGAGAGTTCAGCAAAACTAGCCAATGTATTGGAACGTGCTGAGATCTGACTCCGAGCCACAGAGACTAGCTGGGGACAGGGCTCTCCCCGAACTCCCACTGCAGCTCCTCGTGAACCCACTGACAGGTATTCCTGAGGTCCATCACAAAACATATTTCTGTATTAACTGTGTTACAAAAGAAAACACTACAACCACACAAACAAGAAAAATACAGAAAATTTAAAAAAAAATATATGCTTCTAGCTGCACTCAGCGTTCATCAGTCTCTTAAAGGCCCTAAATGTACAGGTGATAGGCCTGTTACAGAAAATTCCAGTTGAGAAACACTTATCTGTTTGAGTTCCTATAATCCCAGACCATTTTGCATTTTAGTTTTCTTACCCAAGAAGACTGCAACCTGTCATTTCCCTCATGACTCATGAACAAAGAAGTCCTAGGAGGCATTGGGAAATTTTTGAGTCAAGGTTATAGTGATAACAGGGAAGTTTAACTAGGTCTGGTTTTCTTGGGTTCAAAATGCCACCTCCTGCTAAATATAAGAAAATATCTATTGAGAAAGCAGAACAGGTCCTATGTTGCAAGACTTGATTATGAGATAGAATATGAGTGACATTCAGTGGTGTAACACTGACAAACCACTAAAAATTGGCACATTTCCCTTCCTTCCCTACCTCTGTGTGTGTGTGTGAAAGCATGGCAATAACAACAAAAAATCAAAACTAGGAACATTTACCTGTCTTCCTGAAGACAGAGGACTCTTTTTGAGGGAGGCTGACAGTCTTATCCTAATTTCAAAAACCTAACAAAACTTTTGAATGGCATAATGTGACTGAGAAATAAGGAATGAAGGAACGAAAGAAGGAAAGCTGATGCAGTCTCAAATTCTGCATTAAAAGAAGTATTAGTGTTCAAATGATGGGAAATGAAAGCCTTCCTCTTCTCTAAGCTAGTCAGTGCCCATCTAGAACTCAACTATGTCCAGTTCTTAGCACCACATTTTAAGATGAATTATGACAAATTTGAGTACCTCTGGGAGAAGAGACAAGAAGGTGAGAAGTATGGAAAATTCATTATATGAGGAAGTTAACAAAACTAGGGATGCTGGATAGAAAGAAAATAGGAATTCTGATCTCCTAAAAATGTTCTTTCTCTCCATGTTTTATTCAGTCCCTCTATCTGAGCTGCTTTGCTGGCTTCCTTCCCAATAATGCCATCCAGTTACTGCCTGTCCTACTTCAAAAGTCACCTCAATTGCCACATCCTCACTGAAGCTTTCCCTTGTCCCTCCGACCTATTACTGAAACTGCTGCTCTGGACTCACTGGTTTTTGTATGTGGTGGGTCTCTACTTTGAGCATGTAATAAACCAGTTATTAAAAGGTTTCTATATGTTAATTTAAGCATAATTGGCAGCAGTACCTATCCACAAATCCTTGGACAATTTTATGTCTTCAGTTCCTTTGTCTATAAAGCAAGGGGTTTGGAATAGATGATTTCTAAGGTTCCTTTCAACCCTAAAATCCTATGATGATATCAATGGTCAAAATGCTAATGAAGGACAGAGCAGGAATAAAAACATTTGTCCTAGTCCAGGGCCCTATCCTTTACAGTATTACTAAATTACATCACTAAATTATTCAGGCAGAAGCTGAACATCTACGTGTTGGATATACTATAGAAGCAACTGCTATTTTGGACTAGCTAGCTAGCTAGCAAAGAGTTTCTTCCAACTCTAAGGTTTTAGGGAAACCTGAGTCTGAATCTTAGATCTGCCACTCTACTAGAATTCTATCGAGTTGGGTGACCTTTGGCAAATCACTCAACTTCTTTGAGCTTCTTTTTATAGAATTACATATTCCCATAAAAGAAAAGGTCATCTCCTAGCCCCTTCCCTACTTCCTATAAAATGCTCGAGTCTCCCCATACTCAGAAAATCTACCAATCCCATTGTCATTCTCCATTTCTTTTTCACTTCATGATTAAATTCCTTGAGAAAGTGATGTAAAATCTGCATATCTATTCTCTCTCCTCTTCTCTTCTAAACCCTCTTAAGTCAATATATTAACCTCTTATTCACCAGAAACCAATCTCTTTAAAGTTAGCAAAGATCTCTTAATTGCCAAATGTAAATGCCTTTTGTCAGTCCTCATCCTGGTTGACCTCTCCTTATCATTTTTGTCTCCCTTGATACTCGGTCCTCTCCCGGTATTTCTCTCTGCTGGTTCTTCTCCTATTTGTCCCACCATTCCTTCTAAGCCTTCCTTGAGAGTTTATCATCTGTATCATGCTCACTAACTATAGGTATCCCCAAAGAGTCTGTTATGACTCCTCCTTCTCTTTGTACCACATATTACCTCATTTGGTGATTTCATCAACATCTATGGGTTCAGTTATCATTTTTCTTAAAATTATTCCCAGGTCTGTCTCTTTTTCTAAGCTACAGTCCCATATCACCAACTATCTTTTGGACATCTCAAACCAGACATTCAATAAGTAGATATAGTCAATCTATTCAAAACAGAACTCATTTTCTTCTTCCAAAAATCTTCTCTTCCTCTAATTTTCTCTATTACTGTTAGGGTATTGCTATCTTCCCATTCATCCAGATTCTTATCTTTCTACTGGCAGAATGTCCCCATGCTTAGAATATTCTGTTCTCTCCACCCCTGTCTTTTTGGTTTCCTTCAAAACTTAGCTCAAATAACACCATTTGCCAAAAAATTTTCTCTGTCCCTCCCAGTTAACATCTTCCACTCCTAAAACCTTCCATTTACTCTGTAAATACCTTATATGTTCCTAGTTATTTGCACGTGGCTTTCTCCATTAGAAAGTGAGCCCCTTGAAGGAAGACATTCTTGATTTCTTTGTACCTCAGGGGGCCAAGTCCATTGCTTCAGCACATAGCAAGCACTTAAATTCTTGTTGACTACATATCAGAAGCCAATGATAAAGGACACTGGCTCCTATATCTCTATCTATTCTCAAGAATAAGACTTTTGGCAGCCACAGCAAATTCAGTTCCATGTAATGTACTCAAAGTGGAAGAGACTTTTCCAAAGTCCCCTGTGCCTTGCCCCATCACACACATACTCCTACAAGGAGTTAATCAGATTGACCTTCAGGGTTAGCAATGATTTCAGCTCCTCTCACCTGGCTGCTGAACCCTGAAACTCGTTTAGCCAAAAATAGAACCTTTCATTCCACAATTAGAAACAAATGGCTTAGAAAGAAAAAAGTTAGAAGATAAACTCCAAGTAAACTGACTAAAATGTAACCACTAAGTCAACAAATAGAGGGACCATCTCCCCTTCCTGTTTTTGATAGGGGATGGGGAGACTGTTGAGGAGGGAGTGAGAAGAGCAGATCAACAGCCCCTGGAAAAGAAGGTGGGAGGAAGAGGAGCTGGCATTAAGGAAAAGATGCAGAAAGAGGAGACAGACTTTGGAAATTTTGCTAAATTCATTATTATAGTGAAGCTTGTGATGGAGGACTAACATCTCTTGGGCTTATGCACTGCTATCCACAAAATAAGCCCTTCAGAAAGGATCCATGATTTTGCCATCATAAAAAATCCTGGAAAAGGGAAATATCCCTCCGCAAGAGAGAACTGAGTGATTAATAAAATAAATTTATTAAATTTATCAAACAGCTAGCCATGATGCCTCTATTGCTACAAAATATTAAAAATAATAGTAATAATAACAATTGGGAAGATGTGGGACCAAATCTAGATTCAGATGACCCCAGGAAAGTCACTTAATTGCTATCTGCTTCCATTTCCTCATCTATAAAATGGGGATCATAGTGGTACCTCTTCTTCCCCACTTTTTCCCCTCCCCTTTGTTATGAGGGTCAAATGAGATAATATCCATAAGATACTTTGCAAATCTTGTTGTTCACTTGTTTTTCAGTCATATCTGACTCTTTATTGCCCCATTTGGAGCTTTCTTGGCAATGATATTGAAGCAATTTATCATTTCCTTCTCTATCTTATTTTATAGATAAGGAAAAAGAGGTAACCAAGGTTGTTGGTGACTTATAAGTGACTTGACTAAGGTCACATAGATAGTAAGTGTCTGAAGATGGATTTGAACTCAGAAAGACTCATCTTCCCAACTCCAGGTCCAGAACTCTATCGACTGCACCACCTAGCTGCCCAAACAGACTTTAAAGCATTATATAAATGACAGTATTACAATACAATAGAATATATAAATTTTTAGAGTTCACAAAATGTTTTACATCATTATAACAGCATATATTAACCCAGAAAAATTTTCCAGCATATTGGAGGATCTTCTGTAGAGGTCTTCCAGAAAGATAAGCAAGAATTACCCAAGATGAGAAGAAGGAATAAATAACCCTGGCAAAGTATCAAAGTGATGGAAGGAGAGAATAAATATTTATTAAGTGTCTATTGTATACCAGGCATTATGGGGGCACTTTGTTGATAATTATTTCATTGGATAGGCGTGTGGTCCAATGAAAAGTATACTGAAACGAGTTGGGAGAGATGTGGTTTTGAATTTCCACCTGTAAAGACATGAGCAAACCTTAACCTATCTGAAGCCTCAATTTCCTTGTGTTGTTTAAGGATAATGATTCCTATGGTTAGTTCTTTGAATCCAGAGAAATAACGTATGTAAAGTCATGTATAAATGAATAAATAGTTATTATTTGGGATAAGGAGAGCTGGGATAATACCCCAGTTGGACACTTACCATCTATGGGATTTTGTGCGACTTATTTCTCTGTAAGCTTGAGTTGGATTAGATGATTTATAAGTGCATAGAGTACTGAATCTGAAGTCAAAAAGACTCCTCTTCCTAAGTTCAAATCTGGCCTCAGACACTTACCAGCTGTGTGATCCTGGGCAAGTGACTTAACTCTGTTTGCCTCAGTTTCCTCATCTATAAAAGAAGCTAAAGAAGGAAATAGTGAACCACTCTACTCTTTGTCAAGAAAACCCCAAATGGGGTCATGAAGAGTCAGACAAGACTGAAACAGGAAAACAATAACGACAAAGCCCCTTCACTTTAGAAATCCTTGGAACTCTTCTTTCTAGAGGGTTTGTTAATTTAGGTATGATAGTTCATAAGTTCATACGAAAGGAAGCATGTTGTCTTAACTACCTATGTGGCCTGGGGCTGGTAACTATTTTGCTGGATCTCAATATCAGAAGATGGCAGGTGAAATATGGTAACTGAAAATATGTGGCCATGGGAATGGGGAAATAAGTATGGAATGAAAGGGAGACATGCTAGTACAGCTGGGGTACAAGTAGCCCCAAGCTGACTTGGGAGAGGTAACAAGTTAATACAGTTAGCTGGGGAAACAAATAGTAACTGAAACCAACACAGCCAGGGAAACAGTTTAAATATTAGTGGGTTCTTGTAGACTGGGAAGGAGAATACCAGGAAATTTATAAAAAAGAGTTATTTAATGTTTAACAAGGGTAGGTAGGGAGGTATGTGGATCAACTGACACCTTAAGTCTATGGCCAACTGTCATGGAATGTTGACTGGGGAAAATGGCTGCTCTACTCTATTTATAAGCAGCCAGCTTAGGCAGGACTGACAAGGCAAGGGAAAATGGGAATCTCACAGAGCACATCAAGGGATGGTATCACAATGAAATCAGGTCACAGGAACACTTCGGGAAAATAGCAAGTTAATCCAACAAGGCTAGGGAGTATAGGACTTTCTGGAGTTGTCCACCAACTCAGACAAGCACCCAACTCAACCTAGATCTTGATTGCAAATCCTTCAGTGTATTAAAGATTAGCTCCTCTTTCCAAGATCCCAAATAGTCCACAGGCTAGCTGAACAGTAGCCACAGCATCCAACACTACTCTTCACTCTTCCAGGGCAAAACTGTCACCTCTCCCCATTCTCTATGGACAAGCCTCTGCCAACATTCTGGGTTTGGAATGTTCTCAGCTTCAGCCAGCTTTTACTTGGTCTGCCTTTTTTATTCACTATAATAAGTCTTATCTATAAATTTCTTATAACACAGGGAGGAGCTATAACATCAGTCACCATCAAACTGTGTGGTCCCATCCCCTTTGGGGAAATAGCAATCAAACAATAAACTACTTGCCAGATAAATAAGGCAGCTAGATGGCACAGGGATTAGAGTTCTGGAGCTGGACTCAAGAAAACCCAAGTTCAAATCTGCTCTCAGACACTTACTAGCTGTGTGATCCTGGACAAATCATTAACCTTTTCCTTAGTTTCTTCTTTAAAACAGGGATAAGGGGGAAGCTGAGTAGCTCAGTGGTTTGAGAGCCAGACCTAGAGATGGCAGGTCCTAGGTTCAAATCTGGTCTCAGACACTTCTCAGCTGTGTGACCCTGGGCAAGTCATGACCCCCATTGCCTACCCTTACCACTCTTCTGCCTTGGAGCCAATACACAGTATTGACTCCAGGATGGAAGGTAAGTGTGGAGATCTCTTTATCATCTCTGATAATCTGATGACAGTTTAGTTGATAAGGAAATAAGGACAGGACAAGGGAAATGTCTTTTACTTCATGCTTCCAGCTCTGGCTCCAGGAGCATGGAGTTTATTATATATGTTTCAAGACTCATTTCACACAAAAGAACCCCCCCCCCCCGAAACTTTGCAGATACGCAGAAGTTAAAACACAAAACATTGGCTTCAGAATAGACCAAGGCCAAGGCTGAATTTTTACTAGGTTCTTATCAGAAAGCCAAGTTGGGGAGTATCTTGGCCTTAGCTATAACAGGCAGCAGCATTCCTTGCTGTGTTAACAATGTTAACCCTTTAAATTCAGGTTTGATAGGAACTTAAAGCTTTTCAGTAAGGCCATAATACTTTTCAAGAAGAAATCACAAGGATCACAAAAGGGGTCAAAAGAGGAGTCTCAGATTTTTATCTATTCTCTTATTGGCTTCCCACAGGTAAGGGTTTAAAAAACAAAACAAAACAAAAAAATGGGGATAAAAACAGGATCAAATGAGATAATAATTTTAGGCACATAATAAGTAATATCTTTGCTTTTGTTGGTTTTATTTGATTACCACACTCATCTCTTCACAATAGATATTTTATTGATCGAGTACAATAGTCCTTGGCCCACAGCTCTGAAAAAAAAAATAAAAGAGAGGGAATACATTTACCTGTTTATTGTTCCAAGAAGACTTTGTCTCTCATTTGCTTTTTTTTTAATATATTATTTTTTTAGAAACATTGTCCATGGTTACATGATTCTTGTTTTAACTTTCCCCTTCACCCCCCTTTTGCCCCCCCCCTTATCCAACATGCATTTCCACTGGTTTTAACACGTGTGATCAATCAAGACTTATTTACATATTATTGATAGTTACATTGGTGTGGGCGTTTAGTGTCTACATCCCCAACCATGCCCACATCAACCCATGTGTTCAAGCAGTTGTTTTTCTTCTGTGTTTCCACTCCTGCAGTTCTTCCTCTGAATGTGGGTAGCTTTCTTTTCCATAAATCCCTCAGAATTGTTCTGGGTCATTGTATTGCTGCCAGTACAGAAGTCCATTACATTCGATTTTACAACAGTGTATCAGTCTCTGTATACAATGTTCTTCTGGCTCTGCTCCTTTTACTCTGCATCAATTCCTGGAGGTCTCTCCAGTTCACATGGAATTCCTCCAGTTTATTATTCCTTTGAGCACAATAGTATTCCATCACCAACATATACCACAATTTGTTTAGCCATTCCCCAATTGAAAGGCATCCCTTCGTTTTCCAGTTTTTTGCCACCACAAAAAGCACTTTCTGAATATCATATTCCAAGCCTTGTGGTCTTTTAGTGTGGAGGCTGCCAGGTCCTGTGTGATCCTGATTGGTGCTCCTTGATATCTGAATTGTCTCTTTCTGGCTTCTTGTAATATTTTTTTCTTTTACTTGGAAGCTCTTGAATTTGGCTATTATATTTCTGGGGGTTGTCTTTTCAGGGTCTAGTGTAGAGGGTGATCAATGGATCCTTTCAATGTCTATATTGCCCTCTTGTTGTAGAACTTCAGGGCAGTTTTGCTGAATAATTTCTTTTAGTATGGAGTCCAAATTTCTATTAATTTCTAGTTTTTCAGGAAGACCAATGATTCTCAAATTGCTTCTTCTAGACCTGTTTTCTTGATCTGTCAATTTCTCAGTGAGGTATTTCATGTTTCCTTCTATTTTATCAGTCTTTTGACTGCTTTATTTGTTTTTGCTGTCTTGAGAGATCATTGGCTTCTAATTGCCCAATTCTAGCCTTTAGAGACTAGTTTTCCTTTTCAATCTGGTCTATCTGGTTCTTCAAGGCTTCCAGCTGGTCATTTCTGGTCTTCAGTTTACTTATCAATTCATTTGATTTCTGAGCCTCACTTTCCAATTACGAAATACTGCCTTTTAAACTGTTATTTTCTTGCCAGATCTCTTCCATCTTTCTCATAATCTCAGATTTAAACTCTTCAAGATCTTGTGACCCATTTTCATTTTTGGGGGGGGGAGGTTTGGATGTCTTTAATTGCTTGTCCTCCTCTGTTTTCTGGGTTTTTTCTGTGCAGAAGTTATCAAGTGTTTGAGCTTTTTTCTTGGTCTTCTTGTTTATTTCTTGATTGGCCTTGATTGGCATCATTATGTTTTATCTGCCAGAAGGCTGAGTAAGGCAATCTGATTCTCTTTGTATGGAGTTAGGGAGCAGTTTTTTTGCCTGAGGCTACTTTGTGAGTCTCTTGGCTTCACTGGGGACCCTCCTGGGGTCTCTGGTCTAGCTGTTTTCAGGGTCAAGCCCCCGTGGTCCTAGCCAACTGCCCAGAGCCCAGAACTTGGCCCACGATTGCTCCACCACCTGAGATTTTCCCCTGAGACTGAGTGCGCTGGGTGCTGCTGCTGCCTCTCTCAACCTCACTCCCGTGTCCAAGGTCTGAGTTTTCCAGCCACCTGGGATCTCAGGTCTTGCTGCTCTCAGGGGCAAGCTCCTACTAGTGCCAGCTAGCTGCCAAGGGGCTAGATTTTGTGACCCCGCTTGCTCTAACTCTGGAGCGCAGCCTCTGCCTCTGGTACTGTGGGTGAGGTGGGAGAGGGTTGATCCACTCGAGTTTTGATGGGAACTATTTCCCCACCTTATAGTGTGGAAATGCCCAAATCCCACATACTTCGATACTGTGCCCTATTGTAGGGTCCCTTCTTTCATCTGGATTTTGTTTTCTTGTCCTCTGGATTTACTCTATATCTGTTGGTAAGGAGAGAAAGTCGCCCTGCCTCTACTCTGCCACCATCTTAAACCGGAAGTCCTTCTCATTTGCTTTCAACCTAGGTATCTAGAATCCACAGGTTTCCAAAGAATTCATTATTATATTGTCCAAAAGATTTGAAAGGTGTTGATTAGACTCTCTCTTCCAGTAGGTAATTTCTCTACTCAGAGATCTTCTGGGATCTCTGACCTTAGTTAGGTCTACCACTGGGCAAAGAATCCTTGATGGATAAAAGTAAAATGGTTCTTGCCCCTCCTTACCTTCTTGCTCCCTACTAATCCTTTCTGACTTTCTACCCCACTAGTCCTCTTAAAATCCCACATAGAGAGAATTGATGGCAACATCACAGCATAAAGGAAAAGAAGGAAAATGTATCTGCTGGTTCCCTAAAGGCCTGCTGCTACAGATGTGACCTGAGTGATAAGTATTCTTTATAATCCTTTCATTAGATATGAGTCCTTTTGACACAAAGAAGAAGGAATTGCTAACTAAAAAATAATCCGTGAGACCCTGAGCAAAGACTAAGTCTGGCCTTTTGTAAACAGTTTAAGAAACTCAGCAGATTGTTTCTGAGCAGTCAAAATTCCCTAATCCTGCTCAGGTCTTGGCCAAAGCTTCCATATATTTAAGGAGCACCAGCTGTTCCTCCCTCCCTACAAGCTCCTGAGTCAAAGTGATAAGAAATAATCCAGTCTGGAGAAAGAGGAAACTAAAGTTCAAGTAAATCACTTCTTAAGACAACTTTAGAACCAGGAGAGTCCTAGAGAGCATATATTGAACTCTGAGATTTGCAAAGCCCTTTACATATATTATCTCATTTAATCCTCACAACAACATTGAAGTAGTGGATAGAATACCCAGCTTCAAATCAGGAAGACTTGAAGATTCAGATCTGACCTTAGACATTTATTAGTTGTATGATTCTGGGCAAGTCACTTAATCCAGTTTGCCTCAGTTTTCTCATCTATAAAATGAGCTAGAGAAGGAAATGGCAAATTACTCAGTATCTCTGCCAGGAAAATCCCAAATGGGTCCACAAAGAGTCAAATATGAATGAACAACAACAAGGTACAAAGTACCAAATTGAGTTGTTCATCCTCACTTTCAAAGAGGACATCCCAGGATGATGTCTTGACTTTCATGAATTGGATTTAAGTGAGGCAGAGTTATACAAAGTCATCCATCTCTCACTCTTCTAGAATCATGGAAGTCCAGTGGCAAGACAAATGTTGAGATAACTAATGAGGGCCCTGGATGCAATGGATGATCTTAGCATCTTCAATGTCTGACCAAGCTCTAAGCTCTCCACTGCTCCTGCTTCCACTGCCCTCATGGCTCTTGGAACAAATTGTTCTCATGCCCCCATTCTACTGGGAGAAGTCTTCCCATGCTTGTCTAATGAGTTAGGTATTAGAGATGGAAAGATAAAATGGAAAATAGTTCATATCCTCCTGCAGCTTACATTCCAATGTAATGAAATAAATAGTAATAATAAGTAATATAAGGGATTTCTTAAAGTTGTTTTTTTTTTTTACTTAAATGAGTTTTAAGCATCATTACCAACTCTGTAAGGTAAGTAATTTAATAGATTAAGAAATTTGGGGCTCACAGAAGGTAGTGATTTACTCTTAGAAAGCTGCAGATTAATTTCTGGTGACATGGAACATTTTACCTGGGAGACATTTGGGGACTGAGAAGGAGTAAGCGATAATCCACTCAGCCTCCAAGAAGTTGGGCAGTGGAAATGGTGAAGATGTCATGATACTGGTATATTTGGGAAGGACTAGTAAAGATCTTTCTTACAGGATAACTAGGTGGCTCAGTGGATAGGCAGCCAAGCTTAGAGATGGGAAGTTCTAGGTTGAAATCTAGCCTCAGACACTTCCCCAGCTGTGTGACCCTGGGCAAGTTACTTAACCTCAATTGCCTAGCTCTTCTTGCTCTTCTGCCTTAGAACTGACACTTATTATTGATTCTAAGATAGAAGGTAAGGATTTCAAAAACAAAACCAAAACCATTTCTTACCCCTCCAGTCTAAACCAGTTAAAAACAAATAAGCCAAAAAACAAAAAACAAAACCAAAAATCCAAAATATCTACTGATAGTGTCCAAGTTTTCTACAACTGGAATGTCTACCTAGATCCATATAAATACTATCAAAGCACTCCCTGCTTCACAATGAAATAAGAGGGCCCTTTCCATTAGTTCCATTTTATAAATTATTACATAAATCATTATATCAAAATATATCATGTATGATTTATTATAAATTCTTTTATAAATATCCAAAGATAAGGCTACTTTCTAACACTTTGTCCTGAAGCTCCCAGAATATAACATAAAACCCCGTCTTCAGACCTACTTTTCTTCCCACCAAATTAAAGCTCAGATTTGAAAGAAAGTAGTAAAATGAGAAAAAATTTTTCCTTAATTTGAGGCTCTTCCCCAACCCCAAATTACTTGTATTCAATTAACTTGTTTCCTGTAACAGTACCAAATCCATAGTCCTGTATTAATAAGCAAACTAAGAGGGACATCCAGGATCCAGTTTCCTATTTCCAAACATTCATGTTTTCTTGGCTAAGTGACTTTAGGTGGCCCTGGGCCAGTGGCTCCCAGTAAAATCACTCTGGAACAGTAATCCTACCCTATAAGTTGAACAAGAGCTGAATGTTCTCTGCTTTAATGATCTGTTGTTGGGAATGTCATGGACCACAGGGTCTAGAATTGGGTTTGTTTATTATTAATCAATTTTTTCTAAGAACAAATAAACATACAAGAATGTCAGCTGGTTTGCTTGGCTATTTGGAGAAGAGATAGGGAGTTGATTCCAGTTTTTCTAGCAAATATGGGCATCAGAGGGAAGGAAATGCTAAATGCTCTGCTAAATGCTTTACAATTATCTCATTTGATCCTCAGAACAACCTTACAAAGTAGGTGTTATCATTTACCTTATTTTACAGTTGAGGAAAAAGAAGCAAACAGAGGCTGACTCCCCCAAAGTCACACAGCTAAAAAATTTCTGGAGGTAAACTTTATCCACTGACCTACCTAGCATTTCAAAAAGCTTTAGCTTTTTTCTTGGTTGTCCATTTATAAACCCAAGGCACAAATGTTGCTAACACTACAAAAGTCTATCATTATGTCATGAGCTCAAGAGGATCTTCCCTGTGGGGGCACATCTTTATTTAGATGGGTTACCAATGGTACCTTTTTTGCTACTCATTCTGTAAGGGCTAAGTTTTCCTCTGAATGACTCACTTGGGCTCATTAAAGTCCAGTGGTCTAGTCAATAAAACTCAAGATCTGCCTCAGGATGGGGCACATCAACAAAACTAGACTTCACCAGAGGGTATTTAAACACATATCCAGTAATCTTGGAGAAGTCTTCTCTTTTTGCAGTGTAAAGCAGAAATCAAGAGCATAGCTCTATGCTTTCCTCATACTTAATCTCATCCCTCTCTCTTATAGCATGGTATATCACAAATTTAGCAGTCACTGGATTGAAATCCAGTCTCAGACACTTCCTAGCTGTGACCCTGGACAGGTCACTTAATCCCAGCTGCCTAGCCATTACCCCTCTTCTACCTTGGAAATAATACTTAGATAAGGGTTTTTAAAGAATGTATTAATAGAATATATATCCATGTATTTCAGCCACCCCCTCCCTTCTCTACATCATAGAAGGCATCGCCTATCAAACAGATATATATAAATAACATTTTTTGTATTTCCCACTTCTCAGTTCATTTTCTGGCGGTGTTCATTCACAAGTTATTCTTCAAATATTAAATCTGTAACTGTATATAATATTCCCTTGGTTCTACTCGTTTTACTCTTCAGTATCTTATGTAGTTCTTTCCAAGTTTTAAAAAAATTAATCCATTCATTGTTTCTTATGACACAGTAGTATTCCATCATAATCATATACCACATTTTGTTTAGCCATTCCCCAATCGATGGATATCCCCTTGATTTCCAGTTCTTTGCCACCACAAAGAGAGCTGCTATAAATATTCTGGAACTCTTTTCCTTTTTCCTCTATCTCTGTGGGAAATACAAGGGTATACATAGTTTTATAGCTTTCTGGGCACAATTCCAAATTACTCTCCAAAATGGTTAGACCAGTAGACAAAACAATTGTCTACCAAACCATTTCAGAGAGTATCTTGAACCTTAGTGAAGTTTCTCTAGGGCTGTGTTATTGGAAATATTGGGGTCCTTGAACTACATTTCCCATGAGCCCATTGGCTTCCTGTCATTATGCAATGACACAGACAGAGGGATAAAACTAAGGAGCTAGCGTTTCACTTCCTTTTTGCTCTCTATCCACCATGGTGGTGGCAGGCAACTGCGTGTTGTTTAAACAGCTTAAGCTAGCATGGCATGTGGCTTTATTTTCTAGGTACTACTAATGAATCTTATAAAAACCATAATATTTTTGATGTTATATCATTTATACATTCATTTTATTTTTTACAGGGCCAACTATAAGCTTGGGAGCCAGGAGACCGAAGGTGCTACATAACTAATTATTTGTTCTGTGCCTAGCAGATAAGCTAAGCAAGAAATAGCAATACCACAAAGTTCTATCAATAATAGGAGCCTCCCTGATCTACTGGATGAAGTTCAATCCTGTAGGGTCATCTAGAACCTGAGGAGCCAATACTAAGTTAATCAGCACCATCCCATTTACAAGAAGAAGGATGGAAGTATAACCTTTTTCCCCCTTTTTTTCAATGAACAACAAGTTGATGAATCTGAGGTAAGTAGGACTCTCAGGCCCCTGTGTATATAAGGATTATTAGCAGTTAAGGAGCCCCAAACCAGTTGTCATTTAAAAAAATATTTTTTGTCTTAGCAACAACTCAAAGACAAAATAGCAGGGATTATGCAATTGGGCTTAAATAACTTGCTCAGGGTCACACAGCTAGGAAGTGTCAGAGGCCAGATATGAACCCAGGTCTTCCCAAATCCAGGCCTGATGCTCTATCCACTGGGCCACCTATGATGTCCCTCATTTAAAATAATTTTTAAAAAATATCCTTTATAGGGGAATTCTGGGAAGATGGCAGCATAGAAGCAGCAAGGCTCCAGACATCTGTAAAGCCCTTCACCACCAATCAAGGACAAAGGGCTCTAAGGGAACAGAAAACCAAATCTGACAACAGAACAGAGCTGGAGGATCCTCCAGCTGAACCCAACTTAAAAGGTATGGGGGGTGGGGGGAAAGAGAAAAAAAAAAAAGCCTGAATTCTTGGAACTGTCCAGTGGGAGGGAAAAGAAAGGAGGAAGATCCCAGATCCCCTCCTCTACCTAATGTGCTGAGACTCCAGTGTATACTGGAATCCCTGGATGGGCTGGGCCACTAGTCCAAGGGAGTGCCTTGCTGGCACAGCTGTGCCAAACTCAAGGCTCTGATTACGGACAGCAGGGAGGCTGCTGGGGGAAAAACCCAGAGAGGGTGACATATGCTCCATCTTGTGCTGAACCCCCCCCCCCTTCTCTTGAGGTTTTGACCTCAGGGCACTTCCAGCAGTGTAAATCAACCCCACCTGGCTTAATCCTATCAGTAGAGCAGATAAGAAATCTACTGAGGGCAGGGAAGCTCCAACAACCCCTCCTCCACAGACTACAATGAAAGTAGCAAAATTCACTTCTTTAGCTTTTACCACCAGCTGGGGAAAATCTGGCCTCAGGTCCCACTAACCTAATTAATCAACAAAACAGAGAAGAAGCCCTCCCAGACTGAATAGCCCAAACCCACAGATAAAAAAAAAAAAAAATGATCAGAGGACCAAGATTACAGCCAATTACAGGGGAGAAATAAGGAAAAAAAATATGAATAAACAACAGAAAAAGAAAAAAGAAACCACAATCTACAGCTTCTATCCAGAAATTGAACAAAAAGCAAACGGATCAGAAGGAGATAAAGGAACACCAAGAAAAACATAGAAACTTCAGTGAAATGGACACAGTCTTTGTAAGAACTTAAAATTCAATTAACTCAAGAACTCAGAAAACAATCAACAGAGGCTGAAGACAATTGGGAAAAGGAAATACATAGTCTAAAACAACAACAAAAAAAGTCTTAAAAGTCCAAATTGACGGGCTGAAAAATGAAGCAAAGAAGGTGAAAGATGATCTACAAAGAAAATCAAACCAGAAGGAGAAGGATGAGCAAATAGCCAGGGATGAAATTCACTCTTTAAAAATTAGAATTCAACAACTAAAAGCAAATGACTTCACAAGGCAGTAAGAATATATAAATATCCTTTATAGCACTTTACAAACCATTTCCCACCCCCCCAAAACACAGTGAGGTACTATCGATGTGGAATCTAGAGAGCACAAACTTGTGGCTGAGTGAGACCTGATGAAATCCAAGTTTTAGAAGTAGTTTGTAGGCTGGAGACCCCCAAAGCTGGTGCTTGTTCCCTGTTCCCAAGAGAATCCACCCAGAAAGGAATCTCTGGCTAGCAGTGGCAGACTGAATAATGGACCCCAGGGTAAATGCTAAATACCCTTTTGTCTTCCCCTTTGTATCAAAGACCCTTCCCAGGAAGACACACCTAGGCAGGGACCATCCTAGAGTATCCATTGTGTAAGCAGCCCTTCCCTTACACCCTAGCCTCTAGCTATGATTCCTTTCCCAAACTTGATTGTAAATCCCATCCTTACCAGTATAATGTCAATCATCTTTCCCAGCCCCTGGATCTTCCCAAATGGCATATAAGTTCCCCAATTTCCTTTGTTCCTTGGGGTCATCATCTAGCTTGGTGTCACTCCCAGGGGGTCAGGGAGCAGAGCAAAGCAGTGTTCAATCCTGGACTCTGCACAAGGCACAGCTCTGCACAAGAGGCCAAGTAGCCCTGTTCCCCCTTTCCCTTGATTAAAGAGTAGCTTTATGACTATTTTAATAGTTCTGTGTTTTTTCTAAGTTAACAGTACTTAATTAAAATATTATCTTAAAATAGGTATTCTGAGCATTTTTTGTGTCAATGCCCCTTTGGCTGTCTGGTGAAGCCAATAAACTCAGATACATATAATAAAACAGATAGAATTATAAAAGAAACCAATTATATTGGGACAGTTATTCATTTTTTTAAGAAAAATTCATGGACCCCAGGATAAGAATACTACAAGGATTTAATGCTTTAATATGAAAATAAACTATGACTTCGTCCCTGTGGGACTTCCCAGTTCCCACAATGCAAATTACAGATCACAGCTGTCAACCTGTCTATAATTTATGGCCTTAGAGAACTTAAAGCAATTGTGATTTATTTGCTCATGGTCACTAATGCTAAGTGTCAGGGATGGAATTTGAACCCAGGTCTTTCAGACTTTAAGTCCAACACACTAATCCCAATGCCAGTAATTTCAAGAAGCCACTAGGATCTAGGAGGATGAGGAAAGACCTCGTGCAACAACAGTAGACATTACAAAGCTAAGGATTTTCTTTTAAACCTTTACCCTCTGCCATACAATTAATACTAAGTATAGATTTCAAGGCAGAAGAGCAGGAAGAGTGAAGTAATTGGGTTTAAGTGACTTGCTCTGGCTTGCACAGCTAGGCCACATTTGAACCCAGGACCTCCCAACTCCTGATTGTTGAGCCATCCTGCTGCTCCTGAAAGCTAAGGATTCTTAGGTTATCTGTTTTATTACACAGGGAAGGTTGAAGTGATCTGTCCAAGGTCAATATCTGTGACAAAACTAGGTACTAAACCCAGGTCTTCTGTCATCCACCAGACTACTACCCTTTGGTACTTAGTCTCCCCTGCCCAAGGATGCCAATAAATTTAATAAGGAAAATGCTTTTTTCTTTAAGTTCTTTTGATAACATCAAAGTATTTTGCTCTCTCTTATCATCTCAACCAAGCACAATCAGCCTCTCCAGTAAAAGCTTTTGAAGTCATTTGGATCAAGAAGCATGTGTAAAATGCACATATTGTCACTGAGTGGGAAGATACCTGGCATCCTTCTCTGATGAGCCCATACTAGGGATTTCTCTGCTATCTCCAGGGTAATGCTAGGGTATTCCCAGGGAGAATCCCACATCTTTTCTTATCACTCTGTTGGTATTCTAGTTTCCTCTCTTGTGACTAAGTTTCTGAATGGAATCCAGACACAATAAAACAGGGGGAAATGATAACCATTTGCCTTATCTTCTGATCACTGGTAATGCAGAAAGAAAGAATGACTAACCTGGGGTTACAGAAATCCTGATTATATTTGCTTGTTATCCTTCCCATTTCACTGATGATTCTTGCTAAAATGTTTCCTAATTCACTCAGGAGTAATATGCTAGAAGCCTAAATGGAAGAAGGCAGTGCCTCTAGAGCAGGGATCAGCAACCTTTTTGGCCGTGAGAGCCATAAACGCCACATTTTTTAAAAATGTAATTTCGTGAGAGCCATACAGCACTCACAGTGCGAGCTCCTGTAACAGCGCCTGAAAAAAAATTGACTTTATGGCTCCTGCAGAAAGAGCCATATCTGGCCCTCAAAAGAGCCAGATATGGCTTGAGAGCCATACATTGCCAACCCCTGCTCTAGAGGATCATAGAATTATTTCAAAATACATTTGTATTTTATTTTAAAATCACCCATGTTTCCCAACATATCCTTTACTTCTCCCATTCCCAGAAAGCTGTCTGTAAGACAAAAAATAAAAAGAGAGGGGAAAATTGTTTAACAACAATTTAAAATATATCTAAAAAAATCTAATATTATGTGTAGTGTTATTCACCATATAAAGAAGTAGGGGAGATATCTTCTCATATCTCTTCTTTCATTTGAAAGCATTACATTTTGGTTGCTTTCTTGTTATTATCTTTTGAGTTTTTTTAGTCATTGTATATTCTGTTTACCTGGTTCTATTTATTTCACTTTGTATCAGTTCATATGTCTTTCCATTCTTCTCTGTTATTCAATATTTCTTAACAATACAATAATATTTCATTATATTCATGTATATCTTCTATAGCCATTTCCTAATTCATGGCCACCTACTTCTAGTGATTAAATCTTAAGTATCCTAGATCTGCTATTTAACCACAGATAACCTTTTAAAATATTCTCCTTTTTTCCCTCCTTTTTAAAATATTCTCTTACAATGGATGGCTTCTTGGGGTCATACAAGGAATATATTCTGACATGAAAGTGACATAAAAAAGAAGCTCTGAATTTTAAAAATCGTGTAAAAAGACATTAGCAACTTCGACAATCACCCAAAGCATGAGGCTAAATGAGGCAGGTAAGGGTTGAAGTAGATTAGAGCACTGGATCATGTCAAGAAGATATAAATTCAAATTCTACCTCACACACTTGCTAGCTCTGCCCCTGGGCAAATCACTTAACCTCTATTTGCCTCAGTTTTCTCAACTATAAAATGGAGATAATAAAGCATCTACCTCCTAGGGTTGTTGTAAGACACAAATGAGATAATATTTGTAATACACTTAGCACAGTGCCTGGAATAATGTAAGTGTATAGAAATGCTGGCTATTATTGTTATTAAATTGAATGGTTTGATCCACAATGGTGACACCACTCTGGTGGTAACCAGAACCAGAATTCAAACCTAAGTGCTAGGACTTTGAATTGTGTGTTTTCTACAATGCCATGTCACTGATTTGAGAACAAAGCTGACACTTTTGTGGAAGCCAACACAAAGAAAATGTTTTTTATCACATGTTTATCATGTTTTCTTATCACAAAGAAAATTTCCCAATTCATTACTTGAGAACTCCCCAAAATGAAAAGCCTCAAATCTCTCAAAACTTCCTTAAGACATAATAAATTTTGCCACTGAATGACTAGCCTAATCAGATTAATTAATTCAGAACAATGACACTGAAAGGCTGTTCACACAGAAAAATTTGAATTATAAGAATTAAATTTTACTAGGCTCAAGAAGTATATTTTCTAGTAAATACTTTTGGGGAAAATGTTTATTTAAGATCAATAAATTCTATACTTAGAATTGTATCTAGTCAGGAGAATCTAGACCCAACAGTTGCTGCTGCATATCCCTGAGGTTCTCTGCTGGCCTCTCTTTTCCATGTGGAAAATGGGGACATAGCTGTCAGTGTGCTTAGAGAGCATCAAAATCTTTTTTACCTTTTCCACACCAAATTGTAGCCAAGATCAGTTTAATTTTCTGCTACGTATGACTAAGAACTGAGGGGCTCACTGTTTGACTTGGGTCATACCCTCCCAATACTACTCTCATTTCCTATAGAAGAATATAATGAATTTCCTGCATTCCTAATACAAACACTTATACAACTCTTTCTATTATTGTATACAACATCATAGGATCACAGATACAGAGTTGGAAGGCACCCTAAATGTCATCTGGTCCCGCCCACTTATAGGTGAGGAAACTGAGGTCTAAAGGGATTTAGAAAGTTACTCAAAATTACATAGGTGGTAAGCAGCAGATCCAGGATTTTAGTCAAAATCTTTTGATCCAAATACAATTCCTCTTTATATTTCTGAATATTGATATCCCTAAAAAGTGTTCATCCAATCCTCACATGAAGACTATCAGCATTCAATGCATCTTCTCCTAAAATAAGAGTGGTAAAGAGTACAGGTGGAAAATTTGCCACACCTGAGCTACATTCCCAGCATCCTTTTAAGTATATCCTCATTTGACGTATAGAGGCTTGGGAGATAAGTTTGGCTGAGACCCATGCTGTGGGGCTCTTTTTGGGCTTTGCTTTGGTTAAAGTGTGGCAGGTGTGGATCTCTGGCTCTGTGCTCTGCTCACCTGGTTGAAGGAATCCCTTTCCCTCTCATTTTTTTGTTATTATTAAATCCTTTAATTTAAAATAACAGGAGTATTTATTCATTTTTACTCCTACAATTGGAAAAATTGGGAAAAGAAATGAGAACTATACAAGAAAATTATGAAAAGAGAATCAATCCCTTGATAAAAAAGTACAAAATTTCACTGAAAAAAATAACTTCTTAAAAATCAGAATTGGCCCAAAAAAAAGGTAATGATTCCATGAGACATCAAGAAACAATAATACAAAGTCAAAAGTTCAAAAAAAATAGAAGGAAATATGAAAAATTTCACAGGAAACAACTGATATGGAAAATATAGATTGAAAATGAGGAAGAGATAATTTTTTAAACATTTATTAATATTCATTTTTGACCTGTTTACATGCTTCATACCTCTACTTTCCCCTTCACCCCCCACTCTCTCCCCACCCATGGCCGACGCTCATTTCCACTGGTTGTAACTTGTGTCCTTGTTCAGGGCCTATTTCCAAATTGTTGATAGTTGCATTGGTGTGGTAGTTTCGAGTCTACATCCCCAATCATGTCCACCTCAGCCCATGCATTCAAGCAATTGTTTTATCTTCTATGTTTCCTCTCCTGCAGTCCTTCCTCTGAATGTGGGTAGCATCTTTACCATAAATCCCTCAGAGCTGTCCTGGGTCATTGCATTGTTGCTGGTACAGAAGTCCATTACATTCTATTTTACCACAGTATATCAGTCTGTGTGTATAGTGTTCTTCTGGCTCTGCTCCTTTCACTCTGCATCAGTTCCTGGAGGTCTTTCCAGTTCACATGGAACTCCTCCAGTTTATTATTCCTTTCAGCACAATAGTATTCCATCACCAGCATATACCACAGTTTGTTCAGCCATTCCCCAATTGAAGGGCATCCCCTCATTTTCCAGTTTTTTGCCACTACAAAAAGCACAGCTATAAATATTTTCATACAAGTCTGTTTATCTATGATCTCTTTGGGGTACAAACCCAGCAATGGTATGGCTGGATCAAAGGGCAGGCATTCTTTTATAGCCCTTTGAGCATAGTTCCATATTGCCAGCCAGAATGGTTGGATCAGTTCACAGCTCCACCAGCAATGCATTAATGTCCCAATTTTGCCACATCCCCTCCAACATTCATTACTCTCCCCTTCTTTCATTTTAGCCA
>NC_058134.1:179880682-179921800 GCF_016433145.1 Gracilinanus agilis | reverse complement strand
GACTCAAGGAAATGCTGAATGCTTGAGGTCTCTTACCCCTAAGATCTCTGAGTACTTACCCCCTTCTAGACCAGTCTAGGACCAGAAAGACCCTCTTTGAGGGTAGTTAGGTATGATAATCCAAACAACATGTTATAGTAGGACCCTGATCAAATTAACAAGCATTTATTAAACTCTTACTAGTGCCAGCCAAGATCAAAGAGCTGAGAACATAAAGAAAGCAAAAAGGAAAAAAAAGTTCCTGCCATCATGGAGCTAGGAAAACACATAGAAAGATGCTGAAAGGGGTTTGAGGAGAATGTATTAGTCCTGGGATATAGTGGAGAAAGAACTCAGGAGAGTTAGGGATGAAGCTTGGAGAGGAATGAAAGGGTGAACATGGTTGATCAGGAACTTACTCAAATTGGAGGCTCTGAGAGGAATCCACCAATCAGAAGAAGAGATCTCAAGAGTAGAGGGAGCTTCCAGAGTGGGAAAGCTGCTAGGGAATGGTAGAGAAGTAAAAGGAGTCAGGAGCAGAACCCAAAGAGGAATGAGGAAGAGAAATGAAGGACTTTGATGAGCTGTTCTTGTTGGTTGGGTGGGTGAGTGCTCCATAACTACAGTGGGTCCAGATAGCAGGATTCTAGCTACCAGGTTCTCTGACCCTACTAGTTCACCTCAGTCCAGAATTTAATCTCCTTCCTGCTTCTGCCCCTGGGAGAAAATCAAATCACCATTCTGAATAGGGCCTAGGATAGAGCTACTATTGCTTATTATTGCTCTACAGAAGCAAAAAGATAGCAAAAAATGGATAAGATGTTGGACTTGAAGTCAGGAAGACTTGATTTTGAATCCTGCCTTAGACATTTATTAGACACTGGACAAGTCACTTAACTTCTAAGTTTCTTCATCTTATAATAATAATAATAATAATACGACTCACAGGATTATTGTGAGAATCAAATGAGATCATATATGTAAAGAGCTTTGTAGACTTTGAAATGTTATGTAAGAGCTCCCTATGTATGGCAATCAACTATACAGCAATAGCAAACTGTCTCTTCTTCTCCCAATCTCTGTGATTCCATATTAAATGTTGTCTGGGCTTGCACATCCTTTCCCTACTATCGCTCCCATTCTCCATCATCATTCACTTCAGGGTTTTACCTCTTGTGTCCTTATTCTGTTCTTCCCTCTTCTTCCATTGTACCCTCTGAAACATCTTCTCTTTGTTAACAAATAACTCTCAGATTAGAACTCCTTTACAGTCATGGAAACCTGGCTTTTCTGAGGATGCTGTTTTCCTGGCCATCCATCCTCTCCAGTAAAAACTTACAACAGATTCTCTCCTATGTGAAATTGCTTCTCCGGTCTTTGGAGTTAACCTAATTCTGTGGCTTCAGAGTCTTCAGATTTCTGACTGCACACCATATCAAAACCTGGTCCCTTGAAACCATTTACTGGTCTCCATTTCCTCCTCTTCAGTTACTTGTTACAACTGCAATGTCTCTGTGGCATGACCTCTTCAGGTCTTCAATGCTCAATAATAGAATATTACAATCTTCCTGATAAAAGAACTTTCCATAGCTTGCTTTGGCTTGGATCTATCTTGCTCTTCATCTCAGGATGTTAACTTCATCTTACATATGTGTTGGATAGCAGCCTCACACAGTATTGCTCTTTGTAGGATGGATTTGAAGTTTATCACTGGAGCAGTGGATAGAATGCTTGACCTGGAGTCAGGAAGACTCATCTCCTTACTAGCTGTGTGATCCTTGGCAAATCACTTAACCCTGTTTGCCTCAACTTCTTCATCTGTAAAGTGATCTGGAGAAGGAAATGGCAAACTACTCCAGGATCTTTGTTAAGAAAACCCCAAATGAGGCCATAAGAGTTGAACATGTATGAAAACTACTGATCAGCAACAACAAATGCAACAATAAAAACTGTCTTTATATCTCTTCTTCAGCAAGGTTGAATAACTAGTTTCCTGGAATTCTTCCCGACTCTAACAAGAATAAAGGAAGAGAAGAAGCATTTATTAATTTCCTACTCGGTATCAGACACCATGACAACAAACACTTTACTTACCCATATATCATTTGATCCTCAAAACAATAAATAGGTGCCATTTTTATCCCTGTTTTATAGTTGAGGGAATGGATATAGAGATTCAGTGACTTAGCTAGGGTCACACAGCTAGTAAGTGTCTGAGGCTGGATTCTGGTCTTCTTGACTCCAGCCAGGTCCAGTGCTATATCCACTGTGACACCTCGCCGCTGTCCCTCTAGGATGTGCCACTAAAATAGATAGCCTGAAGATCAGACAAGGCTTTGAATGCTTCCCTGTCCCAGTTAAAAAGTCCTCAATATCTACCCACATCATTCTCTCTCTTTCTCAGGGATTCCTCTATACTTTTGTCTTCAGTGCCATTGGGCATTCCCTAGAATTAAAAATCTGTGGTGGGAATGCAATCAAAAGCCTTATACCAATGCCATTTATTATATTTTTAAAACTATCTACAAAACTCATTTTATCACAAGTGGCAAGGCAACAATTATGAACGTTGAAATATGTGATAGCAAATGTAAACTTATGGCATTAAGGGATCTAATCTTAGATCTAAGAATTGGAAAGAATTCGATTGACTGATCCAGCCCATACTCTTATACTCTGTACTTTCTATAAAATACCTGACAGTTAGTAATCCACTATCTGCTTGAAGAGTTTCAGGAAAGGTGAACCCATTACTTCACTGCACTTTTTGACAGCTTTAATTCTTAGGTTGCTTTTCCTGACTTCCAGCCTAAATTAACTTTTTTAAAAATTAAAAAAAAAATTTTTTTTAGTGACTCACCCGTTGGTTATAGTTCTGCTCTTTGAAGGCACACAAAATAAATCTAATCCTTCCTTTTCAAGACTCTCTGGTTATCATTTAATTTTATAGCTCTTGAATGATAGGGAACTCACTACATTCTAGTTTTACCTAGCTATAATTGTTAGTAAGTTTTTCCTTATCTGTCTTTCTTTAAGTTCTACTCTTCAGGTCTAGCTAAACAATGGAATCTCCTTCCCAGGAAAGTTGAGAATGAATATGATAAGTCTTGGTTGTAGTCCTTTCTGGAGACAGAGGATTTAATGAAACTGATGAGAAAGGTATAGGTGCTTCATCAGGTATGCCTAGGAAATTTTATAGGATGTGATATCTTCATAGAATGTAACCTTTTTTGGGGGGATGTTGGAGAATTGGCCAGCTAAAGTGGCAGCTGTGGATAGAGTGCTGGGTCTGGAGTCAGAAAAACTCATCTTTCTGAGTGCAAATACAGCCTGAGACACTTACTAGCTGTGGGACCCTGGGAAAATCACTAAACCATATTGGGCTCAGTTTCCTCATCTGTCAAATGATCTGGAGAAGGAATTGGCAAAACACTCCAGTATCACTGCCAAGAAAACTCCAAATAGGATCATGAAGATTCAGACGTGATTGGAAAATGATTTATTTAATAACAACAAAAGCGGTGGTTAGTAATTTTTTTATCTTTGAGATTTCAGAATTGTTGCTCCAAGAGCATACACTGAAAATTCCCATAGGGATGTCCCTGATGTTATTGCATTCTTCTTCTTTTTTTTTTTTTTTAATTTTAAACCCTTAACTTCTATGTATTGACTTATATGTGGAAGATTGGTAAGGGTAGGCAATGGGGGTCAAGTGACTTGCCCAGGGTCACACAGCTGGGAAGTGTCTGAGGCCAGATTTGAACCTAGGACTTCCCGTCTCTAGGCCTGGCTCTCAATCCACTGAGCTACCCAGCTGCCCCCCTGTTATTGCATTCTTAAGCAAGGCTTAGCATCAGATGGACAGGTTGAAGCTCGACTCCCCTCTGCTTCTATAGTCTAATGTTAGAGTCCAGTGTCCCAGAGACACACTCTCTAAGATGAGAGTCCTTCTGTGTGCTCAGTCCCCATTGCTGACCTGTTGATTCCCTCTTGCTATCAACTCTGAACACACGGAGTGGAGGGGAAATGGTGAATCTGGGTTCCACACAGACTGGTCAGTCCTCTTTGTCTCTCTCTCTTATGAACTGACTTACTTAGAAACTTATAAACTAAGAAGATATTTGTTGCTAATAATAAAGACTACTAAGAAGTTACTATAGTAACACTAGCTGGAATTTACATTTATGAAGAATAAAACAATAGCTTGTATTGCCAAATCTTTTAGAGTTTCTTTCATTTAGATCATGTCAGACGACTCTAACAATCATCCTGGGAGGTTAAGCCCCATCTGAAGAAACTCAGAGACTTGCTCAGGGTCACACAGTAAGTGGGAGAGTTTGGTCTCAGATCCAGGTATTCCTAACCCAGTACTCTTCCTCAGATACACTCAGTAGGCTCCTTTTTTTTTTTTTTTTTTTAACAGAGGAATTTGCATTCTGGGTGTAAATGCCCCAGTGTGAATCTCTGCAAACTCCCTGTACCATGGATGGATTAGAAATGCTCCCCTGATTCCCGACACAACTATGGGCATCGTTTCACTTAGAGATGCTGTGGAATATGTCAAGTAAAATAAAATGATTTGATCCCTAAATTACAGGCTGAGAGGTTAGAGAGAATTTGTCTTAGAAGGAAGACCCAAGTCTAATTCCACTTCTGACTCATATTGGCTGTGTCATCCTGGGCAAGCCCTAAGTTGAGTCCAGATTCACCATTTCCCCTCCACTCCAATGTTGATACTAAGAATGAATCAACAGTTCAACAAGGGGAACTGCACAGATTCTTGTCTTAGAGATTGTGTCACTGAGATTGAAACTCGAAGTGTTCTAGGCAATTCCCTAAGACTATACATTGCAAAGAAAGTTCAGATTTGCATTAGGAGAGGAAGGCCTCTATCCACCTTTGAAGTGGATAGAGAACTAGGTCTGTAGTTGGGAAGTTCAAATTCAGTCTCAGATACTAGCTATATGACCCTGGACAAGTCACTTAATCCTGTTTACCTCAGTCTCTTTTTCTGTAAAATAAGCTGGAAAAGGGAATGGCCACCTACTCCAGGATCTTTATTAAGAAAACCCCAAATGGGGTCATGGAGAGTCAGACAAGTCTGAAAATGACTAAACAACAACAGCAAAAGCTACCACTGAAATCCCAAGACCAATCCATAAGTCAGAACTGGACTCAGAGGGAAAAAGAATAAAATGGCAAATTGAGCTATGGAATGGAAGGGAGCAACAGGAGGAACAGCTCTGCAGAGAAGAGACCTGGGTTCAGGTTTCACCACTAATATTATCTGTCCAACATCAGCAGAGTCCTTTTAAGTCCCTGACCTTCAGTCTCCTCTTCTATAAAAGGAGGGGATTAGACCAGAAGGCTTTTGAGAGTCATTCCAGCTAGGGATCTATAGTCCTCAGTAAAGTTCAGGGTGTCTTGATAGTACAGTTGGGATAAAGCAAATTCCCCTTTTGGTTCTCATTTAGGACAACTCCTCTCACAAATCAATAGACATTGGTTGGATTGTTGAAACTGGTGCTGATTGCTCACAATACCTTGAGAAGTCCATGTCAGAAAATCTGGTACAATATCAGGGTTACACAAGGCCTTAGAAGCCATTTTATTTGACTCCCCCTTTTTTAAATAGCCAAAGAAATCAAGGCATTATGGGCCAACCAACCATTTGAAAAGCATTTTTGAGCACCCACTTTGTGCTAGGCATGATGCTAAGTGCTAGAGAGGAAAAAGACACTGCCTACTCTTAAGGAGTTTACAACTTAGAGAGGATGACATGCAAACAGCTATGTATGAACAAGATACATCGAGAAAAAATTGGAAATAACCAGCAGTGGGAAGGCACTAGCATCAAAGGGATTAGGATTGGCTTCTTGCAGAAGGTGGGATTAAATTTAATTGAGACTAGAAGGAAATCAAAGAAACTAGGAGTCTAGGATGGAGATGGAGATAGTTCCAGCAATCGAGGTCAGCCAATGAAAATAGTTGGAGCCAAGAGATGGAGGGCCACGTATAAGGAACAGCAAGGACTCCAGTGGCATGTTTAGAAGAGTAGGTAGAGGGAAAAATATAAGGAGTAGATACCTCAAAAGATGGAAAGGGGCCAGACAAAATTTAATATTTAATCTTGGGGGCAATAGAAAGCCACTGGAGTACAGTACAAGAATGCTGGTTAGATTCAGAAGATTTGAGTTCAATTTCTGCCCTGCCACCTCTATGACCTGGGGTAAGTCACAACCTCCTTGGGTCTTAATTTCTTCAACTATTCAATGAGTTGAGTGGATTGAATTACATGGTCTCTGAGGTCCTTTCTAACTCTAGGCAAATGAGTCTATGAAACCCAGAAAGGAAAAGGAACTTGGGTGAAAACTGCAGATGTCACTCATCTAAAAACTCTAAAAATCAGAGCAATATAATTTCAAGACTGGGACTGTAACATGACTCCAACTTGAAGATTTTCTTGTATAAACTTGTATACGTGTCCTAGTCTCTTGACTATCAACATTATTCTTTTCATTATCGTTCTGTTGATCAAGTTGGGACAGAAGTTTATATTTTAACTCAAGTAGACACTTGGACTCTATTTGCTATTTGGAACAAGGTGACTTGAGGCAGGTTAAATAAACATCTGGAGTTCTGCTAGTACCATGAGAACAGGGAGGGTGAGAAGCTCATAGGAAAGAATAAAGGCAAATCAGGAACACAGGGTACTCAGCCTTGAGTGGCTGAATCAATATTTTTTGGGAGTGGGGATATGCCAATATTGGTATTTTTTGTTGTTGTGAGAAGTTAATGGCTCTCTTTGGATGGTCCTGCTGCTTTTCATCTAAATTTTTTGCTTTCGTTAAAACTGGTGGAAATACACATCAGCCATGAGGGAGAGGGGGAAGTCAGGGGGTGAAGGGGAAAGTAAGAGCATGAATTATGTAACCATGTTAATTTTTCAAAAAATAATATTAATAAATATTAAAAATAAATAAATACATTTTTTGCTTTCTCTCTGCTTATCACTGGTATCCTCTTGGGCAAGTCACTGGGAATATAAAAGATACAAAAAAATAGTCTCTGATTCTGTTCTTCCTTCTGTGATTTTTTCCTATTCTTCACCATGTTTTCCCTCTTAGATTTCTTCTCATGAGGATTAAAACATATATATACACAATGATATTTCACTACCCTTCTGCATTGTAACAAAGGTCTAGCAGTTGGAGGGCAGCTAGGTAGAAAGTAGATAGAGCACTAGCCCTGGGGTCAGAAAGACTCATCTTCCTGAGTTCAAATCCAGTGTCAAACTCTTACTAGCTATATGATCCTGAGCAAGTCACTTAACCCTGTTTGCCTCAGTTTCCTCATCTGTAAGATGAGCTGGAGAAGGAAAGAGTAAACTGCCCCGGTATCTTTGGCAAGAAAATAGAGTCTAAATAGAGTCACAAACATGACTGAAATGACTGAGCAACAACATAGTGGTTGCAATTGGAGGTATAACAGTTCTGCCATGTGTATGAAAGTATTCTTTTTCTGGTGTTTAGGTTCATAATTTAAAGAAAATGGAAAAGGTATAGCTGTCTAAAATTGCATTTCAGTCACAATTCCTATTCTATCAAGTTTCAGTGATTCTTATGGGATCAAATTAATCTTCATCTATTCTGATTTCTAGTTCATCTGATTTGTTACCCAAAGGACAAAAGGAAATCATGGATTTTATTGTTGACCTTCTTCTTTGATATGATTTTCTGTTGTTTACTGATTGTTTATTCTGCTATTCTTTTTTTTTTTTTTGAAAACTTTTACCTTCTGTCTTAGGATCGATCCTAAATATTGGTTTCAAAGCAGTAGAGTAGTAAAGGCTAGGCAGTGGGAGTTAAATAATTTTCCCAGGGCCACACAGTTAGGAAATGTCTGAGGCCAGATTGAACCCAGGACCTCCTGTCTCTAGGCCTGGCTCTCCGTCCTCTGAGCCATGTAACTGCTCTTCTGCTATTCTTCTTAAGCTTATCTGCTTTTCTCCGTGGTCTCTTTCTCACTTGGCAGATTGATGTAGGCAGTTTCTTCTACCATTTTCAATCATGGATCATTGATCAGATTTTTTTACTGGATTAAAGTATACTCCATCATCTTTCAAATAGCCCATCAAGGATGCCAGGGAGGTCATAGTAGAAGAGAGAACATTCTAGGCACCAGGAACAACCAGAGAAAATGCCTGGAACCAAGATGGAGAGTCTTGTTCGTGGAACAGCCAGGAGGCCAGTGTCACTGGATTGAAGAATACGTGTTGGGGAGTAAGGTGTGAGGAGTTTTCTCATCTACAAAATGAGGGATATTGGATTAGATGACCTCAAAGTTTCTCGATAGCCTTAAAGTTATAATCATATATAACCCCATCAGCTTCTCCTTAGTAGCTAAACTTCTTGAAAAATTGTAGCAGCCTCATAAAGCTGCCTTGGATTGTTTCCCCAGATGGCAAATTGGTCCTTTTTTTTTGCCCCTCCCTGGCCACCCAACTCAAGTGAAGGTGCTGGAAGGTGCTGGGATGCTTATTCCAGGTTCCCAATGCACTCATTCTTTCTGGTATCTCTAATGGCCAATGTAACGGAAGAGGATCCCACAGGCAATGCAAGCCCTGATGGTGGCCTTGCATGTGGCTTGAACAGAGACAGAATAGACATCCAGGTTCTTCTTCCATCTTTCTACAAGGGGAACTAATTCCTTCCAGGAGGATCAGGAATTTGGAGCCTCAGAGAGAGGGAGTACTGGGCTAGAATTATATCTCTCTGCTCCCTTTATATATCTATAACTTCTGATTGCTTTGCTATTATTGAGGGGGATCCAAGTTCTATATCCAAGATTGGTCCCTTTTCCCACCCAGTACCTGCTCCCAAATGAACACATCTAGTGAATATCTAAGAAAGCCATTTATCCAAAGCAAAGCAAAACAGAAATAAGAGAAGGTCTACACAGGAGGACATATACCAGACAATAGATTAAAGGAGTTTTGTATTGGGAGTAAGTTAATTCAGTTCAACCAAATGATTTTGGTTTTGATCTCACCCAAGGAGAAACTCCCCAAAGTCTCTGGAGAAGCAAGCTTGAAATAGGGATAAGATAGAAGAAGCCAATCTCACTTTAGGCTGATGAAGCAAAAGTCTCTGGGGTGCTGAGGAAAGAATGGAGGAGTAAGAAGGTAGAAACATTAGATATAGATACATTTTTCAAGAAGTTTCCATTTTAAGGGGAGGCTCATAGCATGGTGGATGATCCTAGATTTCAAGCTGGAAGGCACTATCATGGCCATCTAGTCTGAAATTCTCATTTTACACCTTAGAAAACTAAGGACTATTTCCAATGGTCACACAAGTAGTAAGTGATCTCTGAGAGAATATAATATCTGAAAAGGTTAGAGGAGGAGTTTTTGGTATTGAGGGGATCAGATGGGGTCTCAGTGGTACAGTAGAAAGAATATTGGCTCTTTTTTTTTTTTTGAGTCAAAGGAACTGGGTTCAAATCCTACCTCTGCTATTGGCAAATCATTTAACTTCCTCTGGGTCTACGCCTCCTGTGTTGGCAATAGTGAGGTGATTGTGGGTAAGATACTGAGAAGAATCAATAATCAGGCAGCTTATATCTCACAAATATGCAGGTATTCTTCTCCCCAGCCCTTCAGATATCTGCATAAACACAGCAAGATATGTGCCTTAGATGGGAGTGCCAAATTGTTCCAGGGCAGATTCACAAGGACCAAGTAGGAGGAATGCCTTAGGGGCAGTCAATCAGTGGGTGGCCCAGAAGGTGACCCTGGCTATTGACCACAAGGTTATTTTGATTAGGAAAGTTTGCTAACATTGTACACTTGGATTAGATGAAATTTGCTAAACTGATTATTATCAGGAGAGCCTTGCATTCATTGCCTAAAAGAAGCTGACTAAATCAATTATTGGCTACTGAGGAACTTCACACTACTTAGAAAGTCTGGTGGTTAAACAGGGAGTCATCTCTGCTTCTAAAATACTCTCACTCTCCCAAGTGAAAGAGATAGTGGAGAAAGATTAAAGAAAAGAGAGAGAATGGACAACTGTTGGAACAGAGACTTATATTTAGGGAAGCTTAGAGAGAGCTCCCTGTTAACCTGGGAACAAAAGACAACACTGCTGTTGCTGCTGAATATAAAGGACTGGAATACATAGTTGGATTACACAGCACAATATGTAGTTGACTGGAGTTTTAGAATGTCTATCTCTGTAGATAGTCACAGAATAATAGAATTTGTGAGTTGGAAGGAACCTTAGAACTGTCAAGATCAACCCATACATGAAGGCCAGTGGCTGTCTAGCCTGTGCTTGAAGACCTCTAAAAGGGATTCCACCACCTCTCAAAACACTTTTGGGCAGCTCTAAATGTGAGGAAGCTTTCCCCGATCATCATGTGCCCTTGGAATCTTTTCTCTAGGTTGAACATACCAAGTTCTATTATGTCACCTTTATATCGCATCATGAACTCAAGGTCCTTTGTAAACCTCATTGTCTTCCTCAGGATACTCCCCATCTCATCAGTGTCCTTCAAAACACCCAGAACTGAACAGAATATTCTAGACATTATCTAATGGGCAGAGCTTTGGGGGATTTTCATGTCTCCCTTTCTGGAAGCTTAGCCCTTAATGGAGTGAAAAAATTGGATGAAATTTTTTGGCTGCTCATTCAAGCTGCTGCAGCAGTGGAAAGTGCCAACCACAGAGTCAGGAGGACCTGTGCTTGGTATCAAATATGGCCTCAGATATTCTGAGCAGTGTGTCCCTAAGCAAGTCATTTAATCTTGTTTGCCTTAGTTTCCTCATCTGTAAAATAAGCTAGGGAAGGGAAGGGCAAATCACTCCAGTACTTCTGCCAAGGGAACCCCAAATGGGTTCATGAAGAGTCAGACATGACTGAATGATTGAACAACAATAAAAATCTTGCTGCTGACTTAGATTATCTGCAGCACACTAAACTAAAACCCCTATCCCTTTTCAGAACACCTACTGTGTGATGCCTTCCTCATCTTATATTTATGGTGTTTTTTTTAATACCTATTTTTATTGAGTTTCATTTTATTAGATTAAGTCCCATGTTTGAGCCTGTTAAGATCCTTTTGAATCCTGACTGTGTCATCCAATTTGTTAGCTCTCCCTTCTGGTTTTGTACCTTTTGCAAATTTGGTTACCAACCATGTGGTTTATAGAACCAGATGAAAATGCCTTTCTTTGGTCTTCCTGCAGAGAAGTCCAGTCTGGTTCCTTTATGGAATTTTCTAGGTTTGATTTTTTTCTCATGATGATTTGGGCCGTCTGTCCTTGAGGTAGTTTGGCAGTTTTGACCCAATGGATTCAGTCTCAATTGCAAGAGAATGTCTTTTCTAGACCCCTTTGCTGCACCCTGGAGTCAAAAGCTAACATATTGTACTGCACTTTTCTGCAAAGTTTTGTGCAGACGTCAAAGTAAGTTCAGTGTTTTGGCAACAGCTGGAACGGGGAGCTATGATTCAGGGTCAGCCCAAGTTAGCAGACTGGCTGTCAACACATCCTTCTCATGAGAACGGAACTGAACACTTAGACCCACTTATACCACAGGCTATTAAAAATTAGAGAGAGCTGTTCAAGCCAGGAAGCACTTTCTGGAAGTGATGGAGGGAGAAGACCAAAATATCACTAAAATGTTATAGTTAAAAGGCATAAAACGGTCATTTATGGTTAACAAAAGAACTGAAAGTTGATTTAAATTTTATGCGATAGCTGAATGAAGAATACAGCTATACTTATTGTTTTTGCATATTAGTATTTTAAAAAAGGATCAGTTATAAAAAAAAAAGGAATACAAGTTTGTAGCATGTGGACTCCTAGCCCGAGTAAAAAAATCTCTTAATAGATATTGAAACTTTTGCTCATTAATCTTAAAAGTATTTGATTCTATTTGTAATACCTTCAATAAAGAAAGTACACCCCCTACCAAACTATGCTTTTATTCAAGTCACTGACAAAATTGCTAAATAGCACAGAGCAAGTACAGATTCTGCAGTACTCCACTAGGGACCTCCTACCTTGTTGACATTGAATGATTAAAAACTCCTCTTTCAATCTGGCCATCCAACTAGTCCTGATTGTATTCTTGTCTAATCTGTATCTCTCTATCTTCTCCACAAAAATGAGTGTGAAACACCTTATCAAAAGTTTTGATAAAAATTTAAGTAAACCTTGTTTACAACATTCTCCCTCATTAGCAGATGAGGGAGGATATAAATTACATTTACTTGAGTTTATCAATCAATTAATCAATCAATAATATTTCTGTCAAAAAAGGAAAAGAAATTAATTTGACATAGAATGTTCTTGATGAAGCTAGTCTGGAAATTTGTTAACACTGCTTTCCTTTGTAGAATAATCAACTATTTCTTGCTCATTGGTTTCTATAGCTTTCAGGCTCTGTTCCCTTCACATTCTGAACATCTCTCATTTTCCAAATTATTTCATATCCACTGACAATGGTTCATCCATTGCTTATGTTGTTGGTGGTTTCTTTTGGTCATTTTCTGTCTGACTCTTCATGGCCCCATTTTGGGTTTTCTTGGCAGAGATACAGGAGTGGTTTACCATTTCCTTCTCCAGCTCATATTATAGATGAGGAAACTGAGGCAAACAAGGTTAAGTGACTTCCCCAGAGTCACATAGATAGGAAGGGTCTGAGTTGGATCTGAACTTAGGCTTTCCTGACTCCAGGTCTGGCACTCTAGCTACCCTTATATATCTGTTGTTTTAATCTAAGTACTGTATGTAGTTCATCTAGAACAGGTGATTTATAGTAGATAGCTTAATTATGGCCCCATTATTATGGACCCTCATGTCATCTTTTATTAATAATGTTCTATAGTGTAAATATTTTCCCGTGATAACATCATGGTAAATATTTAATTTTCACAAACCAAGTTTCCCTAATGATTCCTAATTAGATTTCTAATAGGTAGAAATTACCATTAATTTTTAAAAGATTGAGATCGTCCTATGAATCAATGAATTAAAGCAATTCTTCGGACATTCAAGCCTATGCCACATGTGTTTTTGTGATTCTAGATGTCTTCAGGTCTAGACAAGAGAACAAGGACATCAACTCCACAACCCTGCACGGTTCCTTAGACTTGCTATTAGGACAAAACTTTCTACCAATTTTAGTCCAGTCTCCCAAAGTGGAAAGAACTACCTTGGGAGGCGATAGATTCCCTTTCCTAGGAGGTCCTCAAGGAACAGCTGGATGACCACCTGTCACAGAAGATAGAAAGGAAATCCATGTTCAATTGTCCTTTGCACTGGATCGCCACAGAGGTCCCTTCCAACTCTTGAAATTCGTTTTTAGTCCTGTGATTAGTGTTCCTCTGCTTCCCTCTAAAGGCTGAAGCTTGAAATCACAAATATCTTTATTGTGAGATACCAAGCACTCAAAGGCAATTGAATTCATAAAGCCTCAGATATAGCTAGACCTAGAAGCAATGGTGGAGTCCATCCAGGCTATCGGCTGGGAGAAAGGTTTTAAGGAATTCTTTTCTCTTCTTCTCTAATTTAAAAAATAACAACCAGTAATGGAACCTACTGCTGGAACAGCTAGGTGGCTGAGTGGATAGAGGAGCTGGGCCTGAAGTCAGGAAGACTCATCTTCCTGAGTTCAAATCTGGCCTTAGAAACTTCCTAGCTATGTGCTTCTTGGACAAGTCACTAAACCCTGTCTGCCTCAGTTTCCTCATCTGTAAAATAAACTGGAGAAAGAAATGGCAAACCCATTTGAATCCAGGACCTCCCATCTCCAGCTAACAAAGAGCCACCCAGCTGCCCGCTCTGTCTAGGATAAACCGGGATGATCTAGGAATGCTTGAAGGTTTCATAAAACAAGATTGTCAAGAAATTCCATATTTATATGAATTCCAAATTTATATGAGTGGATTTAAAAGGTACAGAAATTCTGTTTGCTGTGTGAATTAAATATCTGAGAGGCCTTCAATCCAGTCTAGTCACAGAAGTCTTATGTGTCTTAAATCCTCAACGTGGCAGGTGGAAATCAAGAGATGTGACTGATGTGTAGGGGCTGAAGTGAAACCCTGGCCAGTTAGAAAATCAATGGATGTGATCCACATAAATAAAAGTTCTATGAGGAACTCTTCAATCATTTTCAAGAGTGAAAGATGGAGGGGCAGCTGGGTAGCTCAGTGGAGTGAGAGTCAGGCCTAGAGATAGGAGGTCCTAGGTTCAAACCCGGCCTCAGCCACTTCCTAGCTGTGTGACCCTGGGCAAGTCACTTGACCCCCATTGCCCACCCTTACCAATCTTCCACCTATGAGACAATACACCAAAGTACAAGGGTAAAAAAAAAAAAAAAGAGTGAAAGATGGTCCTGAGACCAAAAAAAGCTTGAGAATCACTGGCACAGGGAACTCTTCACAAGGAAGCTTCTTCCAACACTGCTGAGGCACCTACTCTGCAATTTCTATTCTCAGAGTGTTGCTTGGGGGTCCTGAGAACGTGGTGACTGTGTGATGGCAGGAAAGCAACTTAGCCTTTCAGCGTCCTAGGCAACTTTCTGACAATATGAGTTGCAGAGAAGGTGTTGATCTGCATTGGGAGAAGAAATTCTTTCCTGGCATCTCCACACTGATGAAATGATAAATCCTACTGAAAAATAACAAAAGAGACTTCTGGTGTGGAAATGTCCTTTACCAGTCTAGAACATCAACTGCAGTGTAATTTACACTTTCAGAGAATTGCCTGGGTGGGGGGGGACAAAAAGGTAAAGTGATTTGCCTCTAATGTGAAAATATTTTAGAAGTAAACTCTCTTGATACCAAGGCTATGCCTTAACGTCTCAATACTAATAAATGGAATATTAGTATAAAGAATGCTCTTTCAAAATTTCTAAAGCACTTTTGGTATATCTCATTTGCTCCTCAACTTATATATTAGGCATTAAAGATGCTATCACATTCGTTTTAGAGGTGAGGAAATTGAGGCTGGGGAACCCAAGGTCATTCAGCAAGTAAGCCAATGAGCTGGATCCAAATGCCATGTCTTTCTTCCTGCACTCACTTTTTTCTTTTTGTTTATTCACAAACAATCACTTGCTTGTATCCATCTCTTCCTCCTGTCGACTTGGAATCTAGAGACCCCAAACGTGGCTTAGTGAGATCTGATGAACCCCAAGTTTTAGAAATAGCTTGTAGGCTGGAGACCCCCAAAGCTTGTGTTTCCCAGTTCTTGTGAGAATCCACCCTGAAGGGAATCTCAGGCTAGCAGTTGCAGACTGAATAATGGACCCCAGGGTAAATGTTAAATACCCTTTTGTCTTAGGTAGTCTTCCCCATTGAATCAGAGACCCTTCCCAGGAAGACACACCTGGGCAGGGACCATCCTTGAGTATCCATTGAGTAAGCAGCCCTTCCCTTACACCCTAGCCTTTCCCAAGCTTGATTGTAAATCCCATCCTTACCAGTATAATGTCAATCATCTTTCCCAGCCCCTGGATCTTCCCAAATGGAATATAAGTTCCCCAATTTCCTTTGTTCCTTGGAGTCGTCATCTAGCTTGGTGGCACTCCCAGGGGGTCAGGGAGCAGAGCGAAGCAACTCTGCACAAGGCGCAGCTTTGCATAAGAGTCCAAGTAGCCCTGTTCCCCCTTTCCCTTGATTAAAGAGTGGCTTTATGACTATTTAATAGTTCTGTGTTTTTTCTAAGTTAACACTACCTTACTTCACAGATTAGCCCAATGAGAAATGCATCTGATTTCCTCCTTTCACAACCTCCTTCTAACTGGTCTTGGAGGACAAATGCTTAGAAGATTCTGTCTGAAGGATAATAATAAATCCCAATTTGAGTTTCAACATCAATTTAAGAGTAGTAAAGCACTTTTCTTGTGACACTCTTTGGTGAGGGCAGCAGTCATGCAAATGGCGTGGCATCAGCTTTGCACATGAGGACACTTTGGGGACAGTGACTATCTGTCTTAGAGTCAATACTAAGAATCATTTCCTAGACAGAAGAGCAGTAAATGCTAGGCAGTGGGGGGAAAGTGACTTGCCCAGGGTCACACTATGGGGAAGTGTCTTAAGGCCAAATTTGAATCCAGGACCTCTCATCTCCAGGTCTGGCTATCTAGCCACTGAACCACTACCTTCCCCCAGTGCTAATGAGTACTTAGCAGAAAGCCTGGCACTTAGTGCTTAATAAATGTGTGCCCCCTGACTGCCTACCTGCCTCCCACCAATGACATGAGCAAAACCTCTACAATTTAGAATATTAGAGAATTGTCTCATGGATTACCTGTCAAAGGCAGGATTAGAGTACAAAAAGTTACTACATTATTCTTTTTGTTTGTAATAGGTACTTATTAAATATCCATAATATCATAGAATTATAGCTATAGACCTGGAAGGGACCCTAAAGGTCATCTTTTCCATTTCCTTTATTTTACATTTGAGGAAACTGAGGCCCAGAGTGTTAGTTGATTTACCTCAGATTTTAGATACTAAATGGCAAAGCTGGGATTGAAATGCAGCCCTCAGGACTCCAAATCTAATATTGTTTCCAATACACCATGTATAACTCTCCATTGTTCTCTCTGTTTCTCCATATCTTTCTCTGTCTCCCCCTCCTTTCAGTCTTTCCTTCTGTCTCTAGCTGTCTATTCCTCTTTTCTCTCTGTCTCTTTCCCCCTTTTCTCTTCCCTCCTCTTCTCTATTTCTCTCTCCCCCTCTCTTCTCTCTGTGTCTGTCTCTCCCCTTCCTCCATCTTCTTTCTCTCTGTTTCTCCCCCCTTTTCCTCTTTTGCCTTCTCTCTGTCTTTCTGTCTCTGTTTCTGAGCCTGTGTCTATTTCTCTCTCCCTTCTAATCTCATTCACTTACTGCTCTTAGGATAGGTAAGATAGTAAGGATAGGTAGGATGATGAGTAATTTCTTATGTTCTATGGCATTCCAGGGACAGCAATCAAAGCCAAAATAATGTATAAAGGGTAATATTTATAGAACACTTCTCAAAACATGTGGGTAGCCAGGCAGATGCTGAACCTAAAGTCAGGGAGACTCATCTTCCTAAGCTTAAATCTGGCCTCAGACACCCTGGGCAAGTCACTTAACCCAATTTCCTTCAGTTTTCACATCTATAAAATGAGCTGAAAAAAGGAAATGGCAAACTAGCTGTGTGACCCTGGGTAAGTCAAGCCTATTTAAGTTTCCTTATCTGTAAAATGAGTTAGAGAAGAATCTATTAAACTACTCTATTATCTTTGCCAAGAAACCCCAAATGGGGTCACAAAAAGTTGGATTTGGCAGAAACAACTAAGCAAGGACAACAACAAAAAAGCACAGTGCTCGGTGCCTAGTTGGAGCTTTAGAAATGTTCGTTATAATCATCATTATCATTATCATCATCATTGTCATTATCATCATTCAGGTCCCTTTCTATGCAAAGGGCCTATGATTTTGTGAGTTACCAGGACAGGCTCCCTAGTGTAAGTGGTTGGGAGTTGGAAGGGAGGATAATAAAATGAAAATGGCAACGTCTTTCTCTGACATCTTCCCTCAAACTAATAGAAAGCCGGGCTGATCAATTTCTTTTTCAGGAACCATTTGTCCTCTTACATTTCTTCCTTTTCTTGGATGTTCTGATTGCTTTCCAGAAGTATTAAAATCATCTCGTCTTGAAGATTAGTTTGGAGAGGTAGAGACAATTCGGTGCCTGTGACGATGAAAAATAACATTCTTTTCCAAGTGAGAATTACACTTTCAGCCTTTTCCTTCCACTAGAAAACTGTCTAACTTCTTCAGAATTAGTGTCAGAGGGTCCAGAGAGAGTGGTGGTAAAAGAAGGGACTAATCTATCAGAAATGGACAAACCAGGATCAGTGAATTCCCTCTTTTGGAATCATTGGATCATAGCTTTAGAGTTGGACAGACTTCAGAATTCCATCTTGTTTTTATCTCCTCATCTTTTCTTCTTTAAAAACAAATGCCTTGAGGGCAGCTGAGTGGCTCAGTGGATGGAGAGTCAGGTCTAGAGACAAGAGGTCCTAGGTTCAAATCTGGCCTCAGACACTTCCTAGCTGGGTGACCCTGGACAAGTCACTCGACCCCCATTGCCTAGCCCTTACCACTCTTCTGCCTTAGAACCGATAGGCAGTATTGATTCTAAGATGAAAGGTGAGGGTTTAATAAAAATGGATACCTTTTATTCTTATCTCACACTCATTTTTGAATATACCACTCTTTTCTCTTGTTCCATCAAGTCTTTCCTTGAAATGACTTAAAATAGAAAGAAAAGATGAATGCAAACTGGGTTCATTGACCTTGTCTCAGTCAGTCAGTGAGTCAACAAATATTTATTCCATACCTTCTGTGTGCCAGGCAAGGTCCTAAACACTGGGGAGACACTGAAAGGCAAAAGACAGTCCCTACTCTGAAAGAATCCTCAGTTTATCGGGGGAGACAATGTGCCCATTTTGTTGTTTAGTTGTTTCAATCATGTCTAACTCTTCATGACCCCATTTGGGATTTTCTTGGCAAAGACACCAGAGTGGTTTGCTATTTCCTTCTCTAGCTCATTTTACAAATGAGGAAACTGAGGCAAAGTTAAGTGACTTGCCTAAGTTCACACAGCTAGTGTCTAAGGTCAGATTTGAACTAGGAGACTCTCTTAGACCTCTATTTAGTATGCCACCTAGCTGCTTCTTTAAAAGAGTAGACAATTAAAGATATTTAAAATAGCCTAACAATGAAAAATATTTAAAGCAATTTAAGTTAAACATTTATAAAATAGATTAGGAAGCCACCAGATGATTTTCTCTGACTATAACAGGAGGCACATTTTATGAAGTGAGCCCTGGGCATTAGAAATGCTAGTTAGGGCTCTCTTTCTTCTAGTCTACTCTGTCCACTAGGTCTTATGGGGAGGGAGCGATCTAAGAAATGACAAGGTAATTCTCCTCAGCCTGGTAGAGTGAGTAAAGTGGAACAGCCCAGCTCTCTTACAACTACTCCAAGGACTTTAACAAATAAAAAGGGGATCAGACTAAGAAGTAACTAGAGTAAGTGAATTGTGCTATCTCACATCTGCACAAAGAGACGGTCAGAAGCTTGAAGGCACTGGGGAAAAGTTTTAGCCAGAAAAAAACCCAAAAAGGAGCTCAGTGCAGAGAAGTCTTCCAGTATGGATCACAGAGAAGCCAGGGATATCTAGATCAACCAGACTGGTCCTAGCTAAGGAGCCCAGAACCAACAGCTGTGTGGTTCTGACCATATGCTGGCACTTGGAAGTCTATGGGACTCTGACCGGGAGGGCAATCATCAGGGCATCACCTTCCTCCTTTCTCTTTCCTCCCCTGACCCCAGTTTGGGTAGTTGCTTTTGTATATCAATCTCCCTTGTAGGTTGCCTCAGCAGAGGTCAGCAGCTCCTGAGGTCCTTGAAGGATAGAATACTTATTACTCAGACCCCAGGAAATAGAATCAGTAACAAAGGCAGGTCTGGCATTTCTACCAGAAGTACACAGATCCTGGCCTCAACCCAAAGCCTCAATTTGGGAAATAAGGCTGGAAAAGGAATAAATACAAGAAAACAAGCACAATAAGGATGGATCCAGGGATGCTTAAGACAAATCTGGAAGAAAATAATAATTCCATGTTATTTAAAAGCAAGTCCCCAAAGAAGTTCACACCTATCCAAGTTCATCAGTTTAACTCAAGAGGAAACATGGTTCAGTTGGAAAAAATAATCACTTTATTTAGAAATAAGGGACCTGGATTCAGATCTTAATTCTGATGTTTAACTACCTGTGAGACATGGGACAAACCAATTAACCTCTTGGGCCTTCAGTTTTTTTTAGCCTTAAAATGAGGGGATTGAGAGTAGAACAATAGAAAGAACTCTGGATCTGGAGTTGAGAGAACCTGGCTTCAAATCTGGCCTCAGACACTTCCTAGCTGTGTGACCCTGGGCTAGTCACCTAACCCCCATTGCCTATCCCTTGCTGCTTTTCTTTCGATAATGGGCTAACCCAATCTGTCTCCCTTGAAATCAGCGGAATTGAGCTGGGCCTTGTTTTTATAACCAACACTAATATGGTTATCCTGAAATTTTTTCTAGGATGTCCAGAACCATCATTTATTATTCAGATAGGGAATGGACCTGCAATTTCTTATCAACTTGGAGATTGCTTAGAGCACAGAGGAGGGTCCCCTTAATGGTCAATACTCTTAGAAGGGGAACTCGAACACAAATCTGTCTGGTTTCAAAACCAGCCCAGACCCTTTCTCCCCACCTCCCCATCTCTCTGTTGTCTTCCCATTGTCTAGACGTCACCAAGCCATTGTCTAGACATCATCTCCCTGTTTCCTACTCGTTGTCTCCCCATCGTCTAGCTGTCATCTACCCGCTAGTCGTCTAGATGCTGTCTAGAATCTGGCTAGAATCCAGCTAGATGCCAGCTAGATGCCGGCTAGACGATGTCTAGACCCCAGCTAGATGCCAGCAAGAGGCTGGCTAGATGATGTCTAGATGCTGTCTAGACAGCATCAAGACACCTAGACTCTGGCTAGGCACCAGCTAGACGCCGACTAGATAATGGAGAGACGAAGGTGAGATGACGTCTAGAGTCTGGCTTTCTTATTCTTTTTCTTCTCCTTGGGAATTGATTTTTTATTTGGAATTTAATAAATACTAAGTAAAATGAGAATTTCCATATTCATAGTACAGCCAAAAAAGAAGGTTGTCAGAAGCTGTGATCTCTAATTGCATACAAGTTGCTTTTCTTTTCAAGAATATAACTTCCCCCATGGGTGGGGGGGAATTTGGGGGGTGAAGGGGAAAGTAGGAGCATGAATCATGTAACCATGTTAAAAATGAATATTAATAAATGTTCAAAATTAAAAAAAAAAAAAGAATATAACTTCCCTAAACTATTTCTTTTTTCTGCTTCCTTCCCACTGGGGGAAAAAAAAGAGAAAAAGAAAAACCAAATCTTGTTACAAATATGCATAAGTAAGCAAAAACAAATATCCACATTGTCCAGAAATGAATGTTGAATCTCTTGCCTTTCTGGTACAAGGTGGGTAGCATTATGATCTTTTAGCATTGTGACCACTGCTTTGATTCAGAGTTCTTAAGTTTTTCAAATTAGGTGAAATGTGGTTATCAAATAATCTCTTCCTGATAGTGGGGATACCCTGGCTAGGGGTGAGTCAGGGTGAGTACCCCTTCTTAGTGGAAGAGATGGCCTCCATATTTGGAAGCTTACATCTATAACACCTTAATCAATTTCCCTCCAATCCTCCTATGAATGAATAATGAAAGGATCCAAATCTTTGGGCAAATAACCATTTAATGTATAGGAGAATTTAAATAAGTCCATTTTACAAAAACCCATTTGTGAAGTTGTGGAGGGGGTCTCTAATAACAATATCACAGATTCTTGAGATTTTGCTTCCAGTGATTAATTCCTCATGGATTTATTGGTTAATTAGAAATTAAAGAAGTTACAATTAAAAGCTGTTTTCAATTTTTTCTTTTTTAAGAAAGGAAGAATGAAAGAAAAAGGGAAGCAGTTATTTTTCATTCATGTCCAACTTTTTGTGGCCTTATTTAGGGTTTTCCTGGCAGAGACACTGGAGTCATTTGCCATTTCCTTTCCCAGCTCATTTTATAGATGAGGAAACTGAGGCAAACATGGTTAAGTGACTTGCCCAGGTTCACACAACTATTTAATGTCTGAGGCCAGATTTGAATTTAGGAAGACGAGTCTTCCCACTTTTCCACCTAGCTCTCCATGTTTTCTATTTTTGTATTAGAGACATTCCTTGATATTCCCCCAACTCTCTACCCACCAAGCCAGCCTTCCCATGTTACAAAAAACAACTAAGCAAATTGGTCAAAAAAGCCACAAGAAAGTACATAGTATTCTATACCCATAAACTCTCATCTTTCTAAAGAAATGAGGAAAGATCATTTCCTCATTGCCTATCTGGATCTGGATCTCAGAGATGGAAGGGTCTCAGAAACTATCTAGTCCTACTCAAAGCTGCACAGGTACCATCTCTACAACCTCCTCCAGCCTTTTCCTGAAAATGTCTACTAATGGAATACTGAAGAAAAATGGAAAACAGTTTTTAATTGTAATTTCTTTCCTTTTAGCTTTAATTTAAGAAAATTTTCCTCATATGAAGCGAAGACCTTTCTCATCTGATATTCATGGAGTACTGCTTTGCCCTAATTAACAGTGAATATTAATTCAATTCAACAAATGTCAAACATGACAACAAAGTTAGACATGTGCTAAGAGCTGGGGATACAAAGGTGAAAAAGACCCAATCCCTGTGTGTAGCAGTGAGTCTCTTAGGCACTTCTCTCTATCCAGAAACCTAAGAGGAAAAAAAGGAAGTTTCAGAGCATTATACACGTTTGTATCCTTACCTGGGGTTTATGGGGCATTCAGGGAGGACTAGCACCTCTGGTGGTCACCTTTGGTGCCCACAGGGTATTCGATTCTCACTTATGACTCCAAGAAGCTGTCACATTCTCAGCAATCTCACTTGGATAAAACCATCTAGAAGAGAGCTAAACCAGATTGAGAGTAAATGACAAGCATCAAATGCTTTGGTGAATTAGTCAGATGTCTACCCTAAGGACAAGAAGACTTCTCCTTGGCGGAATGGGCAGATTGTCCAGGAAGGTGGCCAAAACAGGGGCTGTGGAGTACCTAGAGCTTGGTCAGACATAATAAGATGCCAAGGTGACTCACTGTATCCCTGGCCATTGCCAGTTGACTTGACTTTTGTCTTGCCATTGGACTTGGATGACTCTGGAAAAGAAATTGAGAATGTAACTCTGCCTCCCTAAAATCTAATCCACTAACAAGTCAAGACATCACCCTTGTGTGGAGTGGAAATTGAGGGGACCTTGAAAATTTCAAAGCACACCCTCTTTAACCACTATTAAAAATATGACTGGGGAAACCATCACTTAAAATATAATGCTTTATTGAGAGAGAGAAATGGGGAGGGGACACTGCCTCAAGTCATTGACCTAAGACAAATGCCCAAAAATTCACAGAAAAATTCCTTATATTTGTAAGAGAATGCTGATACAATCAAGCCTCCTGGAAGGTATTATAACATTTTTACAATGGTTGGAGACAAAATGTTGAATAGCTTTATAATGGCTTTACAATGGACACATTCAAGCTAATTAACATCTTCAAGAAATTGGAGAATAGCTTTATAATGGGTACATTCAAACATTTTAAAGAAATGATCTGAAAGTTAGAGATAAATGCTTTAATCCAGAAATAAAGGGCAGGAATACAAAGAGAGGGGGAGGTCAGGACTGGATTATCTGGGTGGGTTGATGTCAAGCCTTTGGGTTTGAGTAACCCAAAGAAGCCTCTGATATAATAGAAGAGACTTCTATTATTCAAGATTGATACTTAAGATTTGATCATTGGGTACTTTCAAGATCTAGGACCTGGAGCCTGGGACTCCAGCCCCAGGCAAATTCCCAGACAATCTCACTTAAGGCTGTAAGGCTTTTGTCTTGCTTGAAGGAGGGGGTGGGGTAACTAGCTTTACTAATTTAGATAATAATAACTATTACCTTGAGAATAACACACTAATTTCTCACTCCACCCACCCTGGTGTGATGAAGGATGAACAACTTTACCCACTATTTAAAGAACCCTTTTCAGCCCTCACTGGGGGTCTTTGGTCACAGAAAAAAGGCCATTGACCCAATTTATTGGTTACTGTTAGCCTAACTAATAAATTGATCATCCTCTAACCTGTGTCTCCTGGTTTATCTTAATTTTCAAACATAATATCAGCAAGCTTGTATATCACCAGTTTCTTTTTTTTTTAAGTTTTTATTTTGAATATTTTCCCCTAGTTACATATTTCATGTTCTTTCCCTCTCCCCCAAACCTCTATAACCTCCCTTAGCTGATGCACAATTCCACTAGGTTTTACTTGTAGCATTTATATCACCAGTTTCTTGACCTGAACTGCCTCAAGGAAAGAACACAGGGGCTGGCTTCCTAACTAGATTGTAACTTTTCTGAAAGAAGGACCCTGGAGGCTGACATAGTGGAACATACCTGATGATGGGGAGACTGAGGCTAGTCGATCTCTTGTCTGAGCTGCTGTAGGAGCTAAATCCAAGTGTTTGTAAGAACCAGCAGGACAGCTGATTGTTAAATTCTGGGGTGAGCATCTACACTTGGAAATCAGCAAATGCTACAAATCAGGTTCTGTTTTACGGTTGTTGAAAACACACACACACACAAAGGGGGGGGGAATGTTAATAATGCAGATCAAGCTTAAAAGTATATTAAAAAACCAGATTCCTATACATGGAACCATTGTTTTTGCATGTCACTACATATGACATAACCCTAAGTGGCATATACATGGGAAGAAATAAGCACATCTGATATATTTTCTTGCAATATCGACTCATTTGTATCCTGAACAAGCTGGGGGGGGGGGGTGCTTTCTCTGAATTTTTCCACATGATATTTTTGCTTTGTTCTTAGGTAGCAATCTGTCTAGGAGATGAAATGCTGATCCTTAAAAAAATTATGTAAAATATGCAATTTATTATTTATGCATTCTATATTTTTGAGTTATTCCCCCTCCTATGAGATATTTTACTCTTTTAGATTTCTTCCCTTGGTATTCATAGATTCAGACCTTCAGTATGTGCTCACGTTGCTTTAATAAGAAAGAATTAAAAAGAAAATATAAACTCTTCTTCCCCATTATCTGTTACTCTAGATCAGTGATGGGAAAACTACAGCCTGCAGGCCAGATGCAGCCCCCTGAAATGTTCCATGGGGCCAGGAGACATTATTCCTGATCTGAAGACTACAATGAGTAGGATACAATACAATGAAATATCAACAGACTGACAGGTGAGCATTTCCTTTCCTTTGGCCCCCTCTTTAACAAGTTTGCCCATCACTGGTCTAGATGTTTGCTGAGGGCTTGAAAAGTTCTTGAGCAAGTCCATTCTTACCTCCTGTGAGTAGTGAGGAGGGAGAGTCTGGTAGTATCCTCCGAGGACAGGAAGGATGGAGGAGCCAAAACTCATGGTTCCCCCAGTTGGATCCTAGCTGATGGCTAAGCAGGCCTCATCACAATGGTCTATGCTGTCTTTGCTTCACTCCAACCAATGGAGCTTCACTCCAGCTCCAGGGTCTGTTTTCAGCCCATCTGTGCTCAGGGACCTGTGTCTGTCCTTGGCCTCCATATGTCTATGAATGATGGGCTGGGCCTGGCTCTTTCCTGCCTCCTTCCTTCCCCTGGAATTTGAGGTTGACTGAAACCTCAGAAAGTGATGGGGTGTGGGATGGGGAACCGTATGTCCATTTCATAGATGGAATATTTGAGGCTCCGTGTATTGATACAAATTTCCATGGCCATAGAGTCAATTAGTGGCCAGGCAAATGAGAAAATATTACCTCAACTGCATTCCCCTCAAACAAAAAACTAACTAAAAAAACAACCAAAAAACAAACAACTCAAACCCCCCCAAACCCAAATAATGTTTATTAGCAGAAACTTTTAATCCCACATCACAGGTTTCATTGATTAAACTATAGAGAGAATGTAGTCCAGTTAAAATGTCTGGTGTGAAGTGAGATATTTAGTTTATGTTTGATGATTTAATTATAGTTAATCACACAATTAACATGTAAAAAAAAACCAGGGCAATTAAAAATTGGAATACTTCAAAAAGAGGAGAAATTGATTTGAAGAGATAATGATCAGGAGAAATGAAGGGATACCCTTCAAATATCCAAAGCACAGTGCAACAACTTTCATTTCCTGGAGGGTGTGAGAAGAAGCCCTTTGGAATGACAGTTAAGCTTAATTTAAAAAACCAGAGGCAAGGTTGCATCTGTGTTAGTCACCAAAAGACAATTATGAATTTTAACAGATCATTTTAAAGGAAACCTCAGATAGCTCTCCTATTTGAAGATTCAGCTGTTAAATGATTTGTAGTAGAGTAATTGGCCAAATGAGATAGCTTCTGCCTAAGGTATTTTTGTTAAATCGAACATCTGCCATGCTGCTAATGACTTGCAGGGTAAGTACCATCTCTCCTTGAGGCTTGGTGCCAGCATGGCTTGGGGATTTAGTAAAAAGAGAAATTTAAATTATCCTAAGATTTAGAACTGATAGGTATCTTAGAAATGATCTAGTCTAACTGCCTCTGTTTAGCAGATATTTATTGTTCAGTTGTGGCTGATTCTTTGTGACCTTCTAGAGCACAGAACATGGAGAGTCTCCTATTTGGGTTTTCTTGGCAAAGATGCTGGAGTGGGCGCCATTTCCTTCTCCAGTGGATTAAGGCAAACAGAGGTTAAGTGACTTGCTTAAGGTCATACAGTTAAGTGTTTTGAGGACTTTAATTCCTTACTCCTAGGTCCTGTGCTTTATCCACTAAGCCACTTAGCTCTCTATTTTTTAGAGAAGGACTAAATAATTCAGAAATTCAGGCCTAGAGACAGAAAGGCAGTGAAAAACAGTCTTTTGATTCCATTTTTACTTTTGACCCTGTATTGAATTCCATGTTTACTCATCTTGCCTCACCATTGGCAGCCTGGATAGAGGTGTGTACGCAGAGGACAGTGTTCAAATAGGATCTAAGGTAGTGGATAGCTGTGTAGCCTTAGTTAAGCCATTCAACTGCTAGGTTTCCTCAATTATGAAGTGGGAATAATAATAATAATATTTATCTGACAGAGTTGTGAGAATCAAATGAGAAACTATGTCAAATGCTCAGAAGACTTCAGAGGGCTAGAAGAACACTGGCTATTATGGCTATTAGTTAAACTATTTGCTTGGCATTGTGACTAGAACATATTGTAGATTTTTCTCCAGCCTCAGCTTATTCTGAGCCTCTAAATTCCTGACATTATTTTCATAGGACTATCTTATGCTCTTATATTTATCCTTTTTTCTTTTTAAAAAATTCAATTCAAGGGGCAGCTGGGTAGCTCAGTGGAGTGAGAGTCAGGCCTAGAGACAGGAGGTCCTAGGTTCAAACCCGGCCTCAGTCACTTCCTAGCTGTGTGACCCTGGGCAAGTCACTTGACCCCCATTGCCCACCCTTACCAATCTTCCACCTATGAGACAATACACTGAAGTACAAGGGTTTAAAAAAAAAATTCAATTCAATTTTATTTTATTTTTAATTCCAAATCCTCTTCCTCCCCAACCTATTGAGAAGTCAAGATAAACTAAAGCCATTTAGAATATATACAATCAGCGTTTATATGGATATATGATTGGGGGTTTTGGTTTTAAAAAACTGCTCTATTGCAAAGATGAATAATATGCAAATAGGTATAAGTGATAACATCTGTATAACCAGTAGAAGTGTTTATTGGATGGGGGGAGGGAGGGGAAGGAAGAAGGGAGGGAAAGAAAATGAAATATATAAACATGAAACAATTTTTAAAAAAATAAAAATTCAAATATCAAAAAAATATATGTATATAATCAATATTGATCCTCTGTTATTTCTCCCACTGCACATATCTTAAATAAATAAATATTAAAAACTCTTACACTCCAGAAGAATAGTAAGGGCTAGGCAATGGGGGTTAAGTGACTTGCTGAGGGTCACACAGGTAGGAAGTATCTGAGGTCAAATTTGAATCCAAGACTTCCCCATCTCCAGGCCTGGTTCTCTAACCACTGAGCCACCCAGCTGTCCTTACATGTCTTTTAAAAGTTGGTTGGTAAGATCCGGGACTTCTCTGTTGGTCTCTTTAGATAACTTCTATTTATTTTTCCTTAGTCAGTCAACAAATCCTTATTAGAACTTACTGGATGCTAGGTACTGTGCTTAGCAAAGTGCTTATTGGGATCATTTCCTTTTTTGTCTTATTCTTAAGTGTTTCCCATCTTTTATGGACTAGTTTACCCTGAAGAATTTCAAGTCAATGGGATTCAAACTATTTTCAACTCTTTGAAATCTTTTTCTCCAAAAAATGTAGGCTGCAAGATGGACCTTTTTCATTTTTTACTCCTTTTTTAAATCACAGATTCTAGTAGGGATTGTTCACTTCCCCCAAGATTCCTATAATTGTCACCCCAGGAAACAGTTCCTCTCTATTAATGAGAATCAAATCGAGAAGAGAACCCAAGAGTCTCCTGAGTCACTCTCTAAAGTTAAATTCATGCTATGAAGGTTGCAGTAAACATGTTGACATTCACTCAGGTCTTTGTCGAAGTCCATCATGGATTGGGTCATTTTGTGTTTATGAAAGTGATCAACAGGTAAGTAGAGGGACTTCTATTTCCCCCTCTGACTTCACTAAAAAGTAATCAGGACCTTCTTAGATTGGGGCAGCTAGAAGTTACAGTAGATAGAGTGTAGGGCTTGGAGTTAGCAAGACAAGTTCAAATCTGGGCAAGTGACTCTAGGCAAGTTCCCTAACCCTGCTTGCCTCAGTTTCCTCAAATGTAAAATGAGCTGGACAAAGACCCCAAATGGGATCACGAATAACAGGACAGGAATGAAGTGACTGAACAACACCAGCTTTTTAGATTATTATTATTATTATTATTAGATTTTTATATATTATTTATATATTGTATATTGTTAGATATTTTATAGGATCAGAGATTTAAAACTAGAAGAGACTGTAGAAACTACTTTCTTTAGAGATGAAATTAAGTGGCTTTCTTAGGATCACATAACTAATAAATATCTGAGGAGGTATTTAGATGCACATCTCTTGGAATATACACTCAGATTCTATGTATCACCTAATAGTGCCACTTCTCTGATTTAAATGTGTTATATGCTAGCCTCTAGGCTTCCAAGCACATCCATTAAAAAATCTAGACTTTCTATATCCAGTGTTCAATCACTAATGACATATGAATATTTACCCTTTTGTACTTGGGTGAGCTGTTATCTCTGTAATAATTAAAATTATGAGGCTGATAGTAGCTTAATAACTTTATTAAATCAAAGTAGTAATAGTAAAGAGAGGGAAAGGTAGGAAAGAGGTAGAGAAATACTTAGCTTCCTAATCTACTGGCCGCCATGATGGATTGAAGATAAGCATTCCTCCAAGTTCCTTCAGAGTTCCTCCAGGTTCCTTCACTCCAGCCAGAAGACTCTAAAGACCACCACTTAAAGGTCACCACTTAAAGGCTCTTTTCTCCACCCACTAGCTCTCATGTCACATCTCAGGAACCAATCATAGTTTCTTAATTTGTCTGGACCGCCCAGAGAGGCAGTGCCTGTGGAGTCAGTTTCCTGTCTTGTTGGTTCCTTGGTTCTTTAACTTCCTTTCTATTAGGGCTTATGTATACCTGAATTTACTCAATGGTCTTTGACTTCCAGGTCACTGAGAGATGTGACACAATGGAGAGAGAAATTCTCTTCCAACAACACCCACACAGAGGGAACAGGATATAGATAATGGTTTTGCAAAGGAGACTGGAAACAGTCAGACAGGTAGAAGACCGACAAGAGAACAGTGTCATTAAAACTTAGAAAATAGGGGGCAGCTGGGTAGCTCAGTGGATTGAGAGCCAAGTCTAGAGACAGGAGGTCCTAGGTTCAAATCCGGCTTCAGACACTTCCCAGCTGTGTGACCCTGGGCAAGTCACTTGACCCCCATTGCCTACCCTTGCCAATCTTTCACCTATAAGTTAATACACAGAAGTTAAGGGTTTAAAATAATTAAAAAAAAAAAAACTTAGAAAATGAATTAATGATGAAGCACCTATTAAGGGCTCAGTACTGAGATAACAATCTGGGAATGCAAATAAAAGCAAATTAAACAGTCTCTGTCCTCAAAGAACTTACATTCCAAAGAAGACAGGACCTAGGGGGATGGAGGACAGAGGAACGTTTAGTCCAGAGAAGTCCTGGAGAAAGGTGATTGGAATCCTAAGATAATTAACTGACACTTCCTTTCCAGAAAAATAGTAGCATTGGTCACTTTTCTGGACTAGAGTTGGAACTGGAGGAAATGGAGAAGTCATGTGGTGAATGTTCACAAGTCAGAAACTATAGTTAAAGAAATGGGAACCTGAGCTCTCATTTGAAAGAGGAAAGGAGAGCTTGGGCATCCTGCCATGGAAATGGTTAGGAAGATGGCCTGGTGAGGACAGGACGGCCAGGGGAATAAGTGACCACCTGTCTCAGGTACTGCGGAGAGATCAGGAAGGCTGTGTTATAGTGGGATGAATGGAGAAAGATGAACATGGAATTTAATGAGAGATCATTGGCTACCCAGAGTGATCTGTCTCAGTAGAATAATGGAGCACAAAACCGGATTGAGATTCTGAAAACTGGAAGGGAAGAAGCGGAGTTGCCTCTCTCATCCTCCTCCTTCCCTGAAGGCCCTCCTTTCCTCAAGGTTTTCCCTACTCCATTCCTTCCACCCTCCTCTGTCAAATTGACCTCCCTATTCAGTAAATTCAACTGGTTCCCTATGACCTCCAGGATCAAATGTAAAATTCTGAAAAATTCTAAAAAACGTCAAAAAATATATTCACAACCCAGTTCACATCTACCTTAAGAGACTCCTTCCTTCTTATCACACACCCTCCGTCCAACCCCCGAACTCTGCAATCTAATGACACTAGTCCCCCTGCTGTTCCCTGCACAAGACAAGCCATCACCAGATTCCGGGCATTTTAATGAGCTCTCTTCCTCCCCATCTCTGCCTCCAGGCTTGCCTATCTTCCTTCAAAATCCCATCTTCTATGAGGAGCCTTTTCCCTTCTTGCTAGTGCCTGCTTTCTACTATTATCTCTTAATTTGTCCTGCGTAGATCTTGTTTTGTACAGCTGTTTTCATGTTGTCTCCCCCTTTGGACTGTGAACTCCTTGAGAGCAGGGACTGCCTTTATCTTTCTTTGTGTCTCCAACATTTTTCACCTTGCCTGGCATGTAGTAGGTGCTCACTAAATGCTTTTTGACTGAGTGAATAGCTGTGGTTCCCAGAACATTTTGAAAGTTTTTGTTTTAGAAATTAGTCAATTTCCCTCCATAGTTACATCTAGATTTCTCTCCTGAAATCTGAAGACCACATTGTTGAGAATGGCACAGGGTCAGTAACAACCTGTCTGAACCTCAGAAAGAGTTTTGGGGGCCTTGCCAAATGGAAAGGACCTCAGGGCTGGGAAGGTAATGTGGGTGCTAGCTCATGTTCCATTGACCCAACAGAAAACTTCTGATGTACTTGATAGAGGCACTGTGAGGTTTCCCAAATTCAGTCCGGCTTTCCCATCTCCTCTCCATCTGTGGTGGGGACATTGTTCATTATTCACTGCTAGTTCTTGTCCAAGTAGAATGTTTTGATGGATCCACTGGGTATCATAATCTGGCCGATAGGCCTTCTTTGATCCCAGGTGGATACTTAGGCTAAGCTTTTTTGAGTGGTTACAGATCTCCCTTAAGAGGCTCTGTAATGTTGTGGGGTTTGGCATCATCTGCGAACAGGAGCAGCTGAGAGACCTGGCCATCTGGGGAGGGGTTCTTAACCTCTTTTATGTCATGGGTCCCTTTGGTAGTCTGGTAAAACTCATGCACTCCTTTTCAGAGGAATATTTTTATGATTGAAGTGCAAAATTTCATCTAGAAGTTAGTAAAAATTAAAGATGTGATTTTTTTTTTCTTCTATCCAAGTTCATGGGCCTTCTCAAAAAAAAAAAAATCTCAAATCCCATGCTGTGAAACCCGGTTTAAAAACCCCTGGTCTAGAGGGCACATACCTCTTCCATTTAAATCCTGTTGTGGATAGCCTCCATGATGGCAGCAAATACTTTTGGTATGCATACAGCTCCTATCATAGTCTTACTTCATATTAATAATCAGAGGGCAATAATCCGAAGTCAAATAGCCTAAATTCAGATGCTGATTCTGCCTTTTAGTACCTTAAGCCTCATTTTCTTGAGGACATTGGACTAAATAACCTACAAAGTCCTTTCCAGATGTGATAATGATTCTGTAATCTATGATTATATTGTTATGTCTTAATAATAACAATCTTTTATGATTGCGACTATAGTAATTAAAATTATGAGGTTGGTTGTAGTTTAATAACTTTATTAAATCAAAGTAATGGTAGTAGGAAAGAGGGAAAATAAGAGAGTTAGAGAGATACTTAGCTTTCTAATCTGTGACCGCCATTATGGGGCACCTTACAACACTCTGCCAGTGTCCAATCTGGTCCTCCACGAGCATGCCAAAGACCCTCATTTCCTTCTTGGCTTGGCTTATAAATTTTTTTCTCCACCCACTAAGTTATGTGTCACATCTCAAGAACCAACCATAGTTTCTTGATTGGCCTGGGCCACCCAGGGGGGCAGTGCCTCTGCCTGTCTCTGGTATTTTTTGACTCTCATTACTTCCTGTCTCATTGGTTCTTCATTTCCCCTTTTCTGGTGGCCCTCACTCACTAGTATTTGCCCTCAGATGATGTCGTGTGAGCGACACAGGGAAAAAGGAGAAATTTACTTTAGATATGACCAAGGCATGGGAGCCATCCTGTTGGACAAGAGCCTCAAAAGACAGTGTTTTGCTCTGCCAAAGCAAGTGTCTTATATCATTAGCAAACAAGAAATACAGTGGCATCTTATTTTCTCTACACTTTTTTTTAGTCATTTATGTGATAGTAAAGATCAGTGGTTCCCAAACTTTTTGGCCTACTGCCCCCTTTCCAGAAAAAAATATTAGCCCCCTGGAAATTAATTTTTAAAAATTTTAATAGCAATTAATAGGAAAGATAAATGCACCTGTGGCCATCCTGTGGCTCCCCTGGATCACTGCAGCACCCACCAGGGGGTGGTGGTGCCCACTTTGGGAATCACTGGTAAAGATGGAGAGGTCATATAGTCAGTGGATTATTACTTGTGCAAATTTGCCTCTTTCTTTTCTCAAACCTTCCAGGATGATCTTAATGCATTTGGGCAAAAGATTTTGAGAGATAAGGTTGCTATTGATGCAGTAGTTATTGCTATTTTCTTGATCTCATTTTCCAGTAACTATGTGATTTCTACCCCCCCCATGTGGTTATTATTCTTTCTTCCCTTTCACATATCTTGAGAATTAATCCCTCAGAGTCGTCACTCTAACACAGATCTCTTCTGGGTATGCACAGTCTAGCCCAGCCTTTCTGCTCATTTTTTTATTAGTGCCTTTTCTACTTTGTCACATAAACCCTATGTTAAAATTAGACATATGGTAGTTACATTGTGTTTTGTAGAAAATTTTTAACAGAAATAGTATCTTGGTCCTTCTCTTTTTAGTTTTCTTTTTAACTGCTTTTCAAGTAATCTAGCACAGTTGTGTTTCATGCCAAGTTTTTCTATAAACTTGTTCCTTGACTCACTGTTTTTCATTGTTTAATGAGCCAATGCCGCATAGACTCTTTCACCATCTTCCTCTATAAGATTTTATAAAAGTTCGTAGCCTTTACCAGTATTGCCCTTGACTACTCTTTTCTCTTCCCTTGGCAAAGAGAGTAACTGTTTCCTGGATAAGGCAATTTGCAGGTTCTTTTGGTCTTTTCCTTGTGATAATTGATTTACATGAAGTTAAACTTCCTTAGGAAATGCTGATAGTCTGCAAACTCAGAAAAAAAAACTAAAAAAAACAACAACAATAAGACTTAAAAATAAAGACTTAACTTAAAAAAATTAAAAAAACAATAAAACATTATTGAATTGGTGGGAAGAAATAAGAAAAATATAGCAGTCCAGTCTTGGAACTATTACTATCATTGGCTAGAGAATCTGTGTTTAAAAGAAGAAAAAAAAAGCTGAATTATGGAGTGAATAGGAGAGAAGCTAGGCTATTTGCTTAAAATAGCATTAAATTTTTATGGGACACTACTCTGTGTATATGTATGTTATTTATTTAAAAATATATATTAAAACGTCCAATAAAATCTAATTATGTATATATACATCTTTTGATGCAATAGTTGTTGCCATTTTCTTGGTCTCATTTTTCAGTAACCATAAGGTACATGATTATCTCATCCCTCCCCAAAGGGTTTATTATCCTCCCTTTTTTATATCTTGAGAATTGATCCCTCAGAGTTATTTCTCCTCTAGGATAGACCTCTTCTATGTGTAGATGGGCTAGCCCATGAACTAGCAAATTTTGTTTTCATTAGTATATTTGATATACATAAAAGAAATAATCTTCCTTAGATTTCCATCTTCCTTTTATTTGTTACACTGAATCCTAAGCTGTGGGTGGGTTGTTATATAGATGTTCCTTTTACTTATCTCCCATAGAATATGTCTGTTTTGGGCACCAGCTGTGTTTTTTAAAGCTTCTACTTTAATAGCACAATCACATATATTTCAAGGAGAAAATGTTCTTGCTATTAGAATTTGTGAAACTCTAGCACAGGACTAACAGAGGTTATGGAGTACTCATAAAGACCTTAGAAAACAGGCCAAATACTACATTTCATGGGTTAGCCTATTATCCTTGGGTGAGAAAAACAGATTGGATAAGCCTTTGCTTTGAGGTTTCTTTCAGTTCTGTGATTATTTAGAACATCGTTTCCCAACTTGTACATAAGATTCCCCAAAATTGTGATTCAGGCAAGTTTGTGTTTGTTATTTAAAGACTAAAAGAATTTTACTTGTTATCCTTCAGGAAATATAAATATGATAAATGATTTGCAACTTCCTAAAGCAGATGGGAATTTGTGAGCCCTTTCTGTCTCTATGATGTAGGCTTTTATGCCTCGGGGATTGGCAGACAAAAAAGGTCCTGAGGAATGTGATGCAGTTGCTCTTCTAAGTCTTATAAATTCCTGCGATCACTTCAGGATTGATCGAAAGAAAGTCATAGAGGTAAGAACTTCCAGGTATTTCCAAATACTTAAGTCGTCTGATTTAAAATTTTAAGTCAACCATGAATGCCAGAGAGCCTGGTAGTGGCCTTCACTGAAAAATACCAATATAAATCCAGGATAGAAAATCTTTTTCCCCACTGAGAACTACTGTTTCACAGGGGGGAAAAAAAATCAAAGATTTTACTTTCACTTTAATAGCACAACCACTTGTATTTCAATGAGAAATCCACCTTACTATTAGGATTTGTCAAACACTAGCCCAGGTTACCTAGAAAGGTTATGGAGTACTCTTAAGACCTTAGAAAATACAAAAAAAATAAAATAAAACAATTTAATTCCATTTCTGGTATGTTTGCAGGTCAAAGGATTTTTGTTTTTTAAGGAGGTACAAAGAAGTAATTGGTAAAACAAAGCTATTCAATAAATAGAACAAATTTTTAAAAATATCATTTCCTCACATTTCAGCATGTACTATGTTCCTTCCATATTGGCCTGTTTGCTATTCAAATGATTTACATCTCTGTCACTGTTCAAGTATGGCAATTTTAAAAATGTTATTATTCCTTAACTATATCAAGGATGAGAATATCAGAAAAAGTATAATATTGCTTCAAGTGGATAAAGACAGTTGCTAGAAATGGATGGGACAACAGTGATGGACCTGCTCAACTCTGTTTTGCATGTTTTCTAAGCCATGAAAGATGTTCTTTGAACTAGACAGACAGAACTAAAATGACTAAATAAGTCATTTGAAATCTTTTGAATAGAGATCATTAGATCCTGATGACCTTCCTCCCAGAGGACTGAAAGAATTGACAGCTGCGATTGCTTCGGTGTCAGTGATCAGTGATCGATCTTAAAGAATAGGAGAGGTACTACAGGACTAAAAGGAAAAATTTCTCAATTTTCTAAAAAAATCGAAGAGCCCTATTTCTGCAAACTATAGTTCTATGAATTTGAATTCTTACCCTAATAAACTTCTAGAATATATTTAAACAATGATTAGTAAAATCTAGAAAAGTTGCTGATCCCTGTCAGCATGGTTTCTTCAAAAGGGTCATGCCTGACTAAACTCATTTATTGAAACATCTTTTTAGATTTAATTAGGGGTATGGACAGCTAGCATTTACCTAGATTAACGCAGCAACAACAACAACAAGAGAGCTATCTCCCCCATTTAACCTATGAGCTTCTTTAGAGTAAGGACAGTCTCACTTTTCTTATTTGTATCGCCAGGGCTTGACATAGAACAAGAGCTTTAATAAATGCGTTTTCATTCATTCTGAGTATTTGGTAGTCTCTCCTGCTAATCTTCTATAAAAGGTGGGAGTGGGTGAGCTACAGAGTATTACATTTGGATAGATTTGAAATTTTTTAATTATGACGCATTTAGCAAAAAGTGGATATGATTGGGTTATTAGCTTAGAACCAATCTCTCCTCACGTATGTGGTAAGCATTGAAGATGCCAGTACAAAAACAATGGAAGTATCCCCACTCGCAGGAACCCTACCTTCTAACATAGGAGACAGCAAGGATGACAAAAATATGTACCATCTGACTATTAAGTGGATATGCTGTTTTGGGTATCACATTTGTCAGAGGGATTAATAAGCCGGAGAACATGAAGAAAGAGGAGAGTGAGAAGCTTCAAGTTCATACCATATAAGAATCAGTTGGAGGACCCGGGCATATTTAGCCAAGGAAAAGGAAATATAAGGATGATATGATAGTTCTCTTCTATTTTATGAAGGGCAATTTTGTAGAAAAGGAATTAGACTTTTTCTGGTTGATGTGATGAGCTCAACTTGGAATAATTGGCGAAATTCAAAAGAAGCAAGTCGCAACTTCATATAAGGAAACATTTCCTAACAATTAGAACTATAAAGAAATGGAGAGGGCTGGTTTGAGAGGTAGCATATTTCCTAGAATCAGAGATCTTCAAGCAAAAACTGGATCCCAAGTCCTTGAAGATGTTGTAGAGACATTTACAATGGTGTATGGATGCAAGGTCCTTTACAAACTTGAAGATTCTGTGATTCCTTCTTATTTTTAGGTGATTAAATGTCGTAATGAAATAATGCACTCTTCGGAAATGAAAGTCTCTTCTTCATGGCTGCAAGATTTTCAAATGAAGATTCAAAGTTTTTTGAATGAGTTCAGGAATATCCCAGAGATTGCAGCCACAAGTGCCAGAATAGAAAAGGTAAAAAACGTCTGATAACAATATGATATATGGAACAAAGAAGAAAATTTTGCAAGCACCTGGAGTTTGGATCTTATAGAGCTTAATCCAAATTTTAGGATTTTGATACCAAAAAAGAGGTGCTCCTGACAGGTATGTATATAACCTGAAATCCACCTGTACTTAGATGCTTTTTTTTTGTCAAAATGGTATCAATACAGGCCCAATGAATAGCTTTTAATCTAATCCTTACTGTATTATTTTTAAAGATTATGTTTTGAATATGAATGAATAAATGTATGTTTCTTTTATGTAACCAAATAGTTATTGACATTTGATTGGGCTGTCCATATCCCTGGGGATGATCAACTGGATGGACCTAAAAGTGACACCAAGATTTACCTAAGTGAAAGTGAAATCAATGAAATAGAAATGGCATTATTAAGGGAAAAACTTCAAGAGAGTTATCTTCAAGCAGAAGGACAAGCAATACCACCTGAGGAGGTAAAAAGCACATTTGTGTTAAAACTCTTAAAATTTGTTAGAAGAGATTAGAAGCATGCTTATAATAAATACTTCCTGTTCTGGTTTCTAAACCAAATAATTACTGGTAGTGAATATTTCACAAATACAGATTCATATTTGGTTACATATAAACTCTGGTCACTATTTCAAAGATATTAGACAGCTAATCAATAAATATGAATTAAGTGTCAGCTATATGCCAAGCACTGTGCTGAGTGGCCAAGTATACAAAAGGAGGCAAAAGATAGTCCCTGCCCTCAAGGAACTCACAATCTAATGAGGAGACAACAAACAAACAGATACATGCCCCAAAAGTTATATACAGGATAACCAAGAAATAAGTGAGACAATCTAGAATCCAGAGTGGTTGGGAAAGATGGTGGAAGATGAGATTTTAGTTGGGACTTAAAGGAAGCCAGTTAACAGATAGGAGGGATAGGAGGGAGCACATACCAGGGATGGAGAAATGCCAGAGAAAATGACCAGAGCAGAGGTGAACTGTTTTGTTCATAGAACAATTAGGAGGTTAGAGGATTAAAGAGAACAGATCAAGGAATGAGATGCGAGACTTCTAGAAAGGAAGAAGGAGAGAAAGTGGAGGCACCTATCATCAATGGCCATTTCGAGGAGTTTAGACGCAAAGGGCAGCAGAGATATAGAATGATAGCAGGAATGGAGGGATCCAGGGAGGATTTTTGAGGATAGGGAAGTCTTGGGCATCTGTGCAGGCAGCAAGGAAAGGAGACTGGGCGATACTGAAAATAAGTGAGAGGGTGGGGGTAACAGGAGGGGCAGTTTGTTGGAGGAAACAAAGTGGAACGGGATCGTTTGAGTAGGGAGAGGGTCGTGCCACCTCATCCTGTGAGAGAGGAGTGAAGGAGGAGATAGTGGTAGAAGGCATCTTCTAGAAAGAAGGGGCTGGCAGCAGATGCTCTCAGATGTTTCTGTAAAAAATGAGGCAAGGTTCTCAGCTGAGAACTATAAAAAATAACTGGCTACATGGGTAGCATTTGCCAGAAGCCTCTTAAAATACAAGTTAAATGATCGTTTGGTTGTCAAGGTGTTTTTTTCATGTAACTTATCTACCCCAATAACCTTAGAATAAGAAGGAATGCACTAATTTTGTAGCAATTGCAGACCATAACACAAGTTTGCATAGGGAAGATTGGTTTGCAAAAATAAGGAAATACTAAGTCTCTGTACACTGTCCTAGGCAGTTCACATATAGCATATTGGGTTTGGTTCTGAATACCAGTTTAAGAAAAATATGAATAAGCTAAAGAACATTTGTAGTATAGGAATCAGACCTTGAAGAGTTCATATTAAATGAGGAATCACTTATAAGGACTGGGGATATTTAAACTGGAGAAGAGTGGTCTGGATTAGAAGGGAGAGGATAGCACATGATAGCTGTCTTTCCATTATTGGAAGGGCTGTCCTATGGAAGAGAGATTAGACTTATTCTGCTTGTCCCCAAAAAGAAGAACTAGAAGAAATGCATGGAAGTAGACAAGAGGCATGTTTAGGACAGTCAGGAAAATTTTCCTAAAAATTCAAGCTATACAGAAAGAGGAATGGGCAAGAGATGGTACAAGAGAGGGTACAAGAGATGGTAGATTCCCTCTCATTGGAAGTCTTCAGGTAGAAGCAGGAGTTCCTATCCTGGGCCTGTGAACTTGGTTTTGTTTTGTTTTTTAATATTTTGATAAGTATACATAAAGATAATTGGTTTCCTTTGTAACTTTTTATCCCAAGAATTAGTCCAAAGGCTTTTTATCAGAACACTAAAGCATTCCATGACACAAAAATGATTAAAATGTCTGCTTTTCTCCCCTATGTCCTTCCTCCTGCAGAATGGGGGACTAGGGAAACAAGACGATAGACTATGGATTTCCCAAAGATCATGGAACAACAGCAAAAAACTCCAGCATTATTTTAGAAGTTAAACACAACTTTGAAAAAGATTTTAGTATGGAGAAATCAAAGTTCCCAAGGGAGTATTTTTATGGTGCTTCCTATGTGTCAAGAACTATGCTAAGCACTTTTATACATCTTAGCATATACATATGCTAAGCACAATTTATACATTATCTATCTCATTTGATCTATACAACAGCATAGGTGCTAATGGGTGCTCAGTTAATTGAGACAATCAAGAGATGAAGTGACTTGTCCAAGTAACTTAGCAGCTAGCAAATTTTAAAGGCTGAATTTGAACTCATTTCCCTGATTCCAGGCCCCACACTATCCACTGCATCACTACCTGCCTCCAAGAAATATGTGACAAACACAATTAAATTAAAACGTGGAGAATCTCCAGAGTAGCAGATTCTAAAAATGTTAATAAAAGAATTAGAACTCAAAAATACAGAAATACAATAGAAAAAAATTCTGCAGAAGAGATGCAAAAGACAACTTTAGATTAAATGCAAGAAAGAGTACTTAGTCCTAATTATGTCTTGTTATTCACTTAATGACTTTTTGGTGATAAATTGTAATTTTTAAAATCTTAAAAAAAAAGATTCCCTGTTTTGCTTTTGGGTTGGACTGGATAGCCACTGAGGTGCTTTCCAAACTCAAATTCTGTGATTGATTAGCCCTTGCCTCTCATTTACCCTGGAATTGATATTTAGTATTGATTGTAAGAGGGAAGTTAAGGATTTAAAAAAAGAAGATATCTTGCAAAATGACCCCTTGATGGAATATTATTGTGCTAAAAGGAATAATGAGCTGGAGGAATTCCATGTGAACTGGAATGATGTCTAGGAATTGATGCAGAGTGAAAGGAGCAGAGCCAGAAGAACATTGTATATAGAGACGGATACATTTGGTAAAATCGAATGTAATGGACTTCTGTACTAGCAGCAATGCCATGATCCAGGGCAATGCTGAGGGGCTTGTGAGAAAGAACATTATCCACATTCAGAGGAAGAACTGTGGGAGCAGAAACACAAAAGAAAAACAACTGCTTGATCACATGGGAGGATGGGGATATGATTGGGGATGTAGACTCTGAATGATCGCCCTAGTACAAATATCAATAATATGGAAATAGGTATTGATCAATGACACATGTAAAAACCCAGTGAGATTGCCCACTGGCTACGGGAGATGGGGAGGGAAAGAACATAAATCATGTAACCATGAAAAAAATTCTCTTAAATAAAATTAAAAAAAAAAAGAAAAGAACATGAATCATGGAACCATGGAAAAATATTCTAAATTAAATAAATAAACTTGGGAGGAAAAAAAGAAGAGAGCCTTGAGAGGGAAGAGGAACTGGCACTCTGTGATATGGCTTACAACAGCGATAACGAGAGTCTGTTCTGTGAGCTTCAGACCATTCCCCGCCACCCCAAGGTCAAGCTCAAAACGAGAAGCCCACGTGTGGCAGTCATTTTCCATGTTAATGTTTTGTTTGGCTTTACTGTCGCAGGTGGTAAAGCATGTGGAGGTGATGAAGGTCTTCCTGAAGAACAACAAGGATCTTGGAAGCAGCTTTGAAGAAGAAATGCAGAAGTTGGAAGACTTTCAT
>NC_058134.1:179864373-179880182 GCF_016433145.1 Gracilinanus agilis | reverse complement strand
TATATATATATATATATAGAGAGAGAGAGAGAGAGAGAGAGAGAGAGAGAGAGAGAGAGAGAGAGAGAAGGATAAGCTGATGTCCTAATACTTTTATTAAATAACAAGTTCAATTACAGTTTATAGAACATTGAAAAGAAATAGTATTAGGGATAACAACTTGTCCTAGGACCATTCTATCCTAAATCTATCCCCCAAAAAATGAAAACAAGATGACTATAGTGGATAATTTCAAACTCTACCTTTTAAGAAAACTTCTATGTATTTGATTCATTATATTTCACTTTTGGGGGGACATTTTAGTGGATGGACAAAAAAAGACTTGATAGGATTAAAAGTCTAAAATGTCTGCTCTGATCAAGATTTTAAGATTAATATCTGATTCTCATAGATACTTGAGATTAGTTCATACTGATAAATCAGCTGTCAGAGAATTGATGCATTTCCATAAATTATTTGTTCGTGTTTTTGGGATAATAGAATTAACAATCTAATTTATTTTGAGCATTAAGGAAATACAAATGGCAAATACCTTTTAAATATAGAAATATGTATTATTTGAAAAAAGTCACAAATATAATATTTATTTACAAAGTGTTAACTATCTTTTTCACAGGTGGAAGAAATAGCACGTTATTAGCTCATCCTTCAAGTAACCAGCTTAATGTTAACCATTCTCTTATAAGTTCCTGGCTCAGCACTGATCCTGCAAAAGATCGTATTGAGATCACTAGCTTATTGCCAAATAGGACACTATCTGTCAACAGTTTGGACGTTTTAGGATCTTGTCTTCTTTGTGGAACTGATGCAGAAGCAATTTATGTTACTAGACAACTTTTCTCATGAATATAAAGTCTCAATTCAGAGTTTGATTTGCCTCTATTTTAATAGTATTGGCCTTTTGAATCCCAACTTTTAAGTAAACTTTCCAATGGAAACTTTCATTTTTAATGTGGAACCATTAGTAAATTAATGAACAGTGTTTAGTTTTGACAGTTGGGTATACCTGTTACTTAAGTATCAGACTTGATATGGGATGATAGAAAAACACAAACATTCAAGAATTTCAAAGACATCTTTGGGCTGCTGTTACATGCTTAAAATTTTTTTTAACTTCTAAAATTTAATTTCAGTAATCTTCTCATTACATTATGGTAATGTTTAAGAAGCAATTATGAGCAAAGATAAGCTGATTTTCTAGGATTTAGTATGTTAAGATTTTTATATTTAAGAATAGTGGTTGTTATGAGATAGGGCAAAAAAGTTACCCCTAGATGTGTTGTCTTTTCCCTTATCAACCAAAAGGACTTAATCTTCTTCATTGTTCACATGTATAGAACAAATATTTGGAAGGGTCATATTCTAGGCCCTAAAACAAACACATAACTCCAGTGATGTAAGAATTCTTCTTTATAGCATTGGTGAGCAGTCTATCAGTTTCATGTTTCTTTAGGAGATACTGCTCCTAAAGGGTATGGTCTCTTCTTTTGTTCTCTTATTCATCCATAACCATTTATTTCCATCTATTCGGCATTGGTTCCCCTATATTAAATGTGTCTGCTTTCTGAGTAGAAAAGAATGTTAGTTGGGACTCCTGAAAAAAGTATTACCTTCAAAGTCTTAAGAGTCTGGAATGATATTTTTAAAAGGTGAGGAAAACAATCTAGTTGCTTTATTAATGTTTTTGAACTAAACATCATGAATTTAAGCCAAAATTTATTTTGGTTGAAAAACTTAAATTTGTTACCAAAGAAATTTAATTTAAACTTCTAAGATTTGATTTTTAAAAATCCTGACTTGATTTGTGCAAATACATTTAATGCATTTAGGAAATCTGGTAAGCTAAAATGACTTTGTTATTGGGTTATATATAAAAGCAATTCATTTGGTCACATGGTAGGTTGTCTAATTAGGATATTAATTTTGAAATGGTGACTTAATATGAAGTATTATAGGACACTAATGAAAATTTGTCAAATTTTATTAGTTCAAAATAGTTTTCATTAAACTATTGAAATTTAAGTCACAGAATGTTGACAGAACTATATATTTGCCTTGGGATTTCATGAAAAGTAATGTTTTTATTTAGCTTTTCTTTTTTCACCAGTTTTGTTTTTTTTGTTCCAGTGTTGCTTTGTATCTCATTTATTTTTGTAATAAAACTTTAAAGCTGAATATATCTATCAACCTTTTTCCATGAAAGATAGTCATTAATTTAATTAAAGACATATACCCAGTGATTCCGATTAAGGAGAGAAGTCAGATTAGAATACTAGCTAATACTTAACTGAACAAGGAAGAAGAGTTCAGTGTATTAATCGTTGTTCTCTTTTAAATTATTGAAGCTAATTATTTGACCTAAGACAGTCTTCATTATGAAACATTAGTGGCTCTCAGTAATAAATATCTATTTGAAAGCCTCAAGTCTTATATTTTGTTTTATTATTATTTTTTAAACTCAACTTCTGAAACTAAGTATTGAGGATTCACAAGCAGAAGAGTAGTAAGGGCTAAAGAGTCAGTGTTAAGTGACTTGCCCAGGGTCCCACAGCTAACTAGGAAGTGATCTGAGAGCAGATTTGAACTCAAATCCTTTCAAACCCAGGCCTGGCATGCTATCCACTGTGCTACCTAGCTGCCCCAAGTCTTATATTTTGTATCAGGTATCCAGCCCTGATAACTATTATGAAGGTATTTAAAATAACAGAGGTGTGGGGTGGCACAGGGGGTAGAAAGCCAGGCCTGAAGTCAAGAGGAACCTGGGTTAAAATTTGGCCTCAAGACATATTTTCTAGCTGTGTGACCCTAGGAAAATTGCTTAATATTGCCTAACAGAAATAATTGTTTATAAAATAAAATCATAAAGGTATGTTCTTAATCATAGTTTATGAATTTAGTATTCGTTAAAACTCTAGCAATATTTTCTCTTGCTATTTGAAACCTCTCAAATGTTCAGACAACAGATTTTATGCGTAGAAAAATACATTACAGTTATCCTACCTCCTCAGTATTTCTATGTAACTAATCACTGTCCGTAACCTTGTTCCATCTAACATCACATTTGCATGAAACCAGCTAGTATTTGTACAAAAATTGAGTATCCATGAAAATGTTAATACCTTATGGTTAGCACTTGCTCGTAAATGAAAGATTTGTGTGATTACTGTTATAATTAATTTAGCAGTCTTAAAAAAAACAAGACCTTGCCTTTGAGGGTCCTTCAAGTATCTTTTAAGACTGTTAATCTTTTTCATGACTGCTTCTTTTAGTACTATGTTAGTGAAGTGTTTAGGTCTGTATTATTAGAAACTTTATTATTAATAAACTTTGTGTTTGTATAGAGTTTTATACTTTTTCAAAAATGTTCTCATGTAGTCGATCATCTGTCCTTTTCATAGATAAATGGAGCAGGCATTATCCTTGTATTAAAATCTTAATTCGTAGAGTTGGAAGATCAAATGAGATAACCTAACATACTTTGTAAACCATCAAGTGTTAAATATTTATGCTCACTATCATCATTATTATTAACATTTCAAAAATAAGAGAGCCGAGGCACATAGAATTGAAGTAACTGGATCATCACATAAGTAATGACTGAAATGAGAAAGTGATTTTCAATTATAAATCTAAACCATGCAAAGTGCCAAAACTATGTGTAGTTTTAATAATAAATTTGATATTTTATTTCTTATCTGAAAGGAAAAAGTTGGTTGCTCTTACATAACAATCTATTGGAATAGCTCTGTATTAGGAAGTAAAAATAAACTTAGGGAAAATTATGTATCATAAGATCCTTATATAAACTGATTTGGCAACAAGAAACATTTCACAGGCCATATGGGTGTGGTCATCTTGTATTGTAGTGCCCATAATGAGTGTTTGCAAAATTATCATCTCAAAAGTAATTTCATCTTACATAACACATTGCTGAAGATGAGGAGGTAGAAAAATTCTTTAAAGAACTTGATAAAATTGTCCAGATTCTAGGTATGCTTTGATACAGACTTAAGCAAAAGGGAATATACTAAATAAGGTTCAAGGTTATTTTTTTTAATTACTATAGACTACACAGACATAGCATGCTTCTGTCATGAATATCTTCTTCAAGAAAAGATTCAGAATCTCTAGCATACATAAAAATAAAAAAATTTAAACAACTCCAACCTAACCAGATGTTAATGAACATTAAGAGATATACATGCTTCAAAATGAAAAATGGATGAAGGAAAGGACATTAATACTGATTTATGACTACTTGCTAAGAACTTTAAACTATGCAAATCAGTTGTTACAAGAACAAAAAAAGCAAGAAACCTAAGCCAATGAACAATTTCCTTGCCTATTGAAAGTGTAGCACTTGTACCACCATCTTTCCTTGAACACAAGATCCCTCAAAAGAAGGGTAAGCCAGGTTCAAGGTTCACATCTGTAGAAAAGATAATAAATAATGGAGACACCAGGGATGTTAAAATAAAACTAATCTTCCTCACAACACATCCCACTCAATCAAGTGCCTCCATCAATGCATCTGCTTTTCTAGAATTGGCTATGTGTGTAGAGATAATTGTCAGATACAAGAGTTGTAGAAGGAATAATTGATAAGGCTTGGCAACTGGGTACTTTGGGGGAAGAGGGTAAAGGAGAGGGAATAGTCAAGAGCGACAGATTATGCAACTAGTTTCTGGAAGGATAGTGGTATCTTCAAATATGGAAATATGGAGGAAGGGTGGGTTTGATGACTGAAGACAAGTTATGTTTTGGAAATATTGATTTTGAGATATTACAGTGATTAAGGATTTCAGTTTTCTGGACATCTGCTAAAAGCAAAACAGCTGATAAATTCTTAATTGTCTTCTGATAATTTCATTTTTCAAAGAAAACAAGAAGTACTACTGTTTTGAACATGATTCTGACCAAAAAAGAGGAAATCATTAGGAATTGTATAATCTTAAGGGAAAAGTAACAATTCCATCTCAGAATTGGTAGTAGTAAAATAGATATAGTCAGATATGTGTCAGATTTTGGGAAAACAAATTTCAGAGTAGAGAGAAAAATAGATAAGAGCTTTCATTTAGTTTAAATTATAAAAGAAGAGGGCAGCTGAGTCACCCAGTGGATTGATAGCCAGGTCTAGAGATAGGAGGTCCTGGGTTCAAATTTGACCTCAGATACTTCCTAGCTGAGTAATCCTGGGCAAATCATTTAACCCCCATTGCCTAGCCCTTACTGATTCTGCCTTGGAACCAATACACAGTATTGAATCTAAGAGGGAAGGTAAGGGTTAAAATAAATAAAAAAATTATAGAGGTACTGAGCCCAAGAATAACATGAGACCTCTAGAATAAAAATGATTCTGATAAAAAAAGTTTGAACTACATAAAATTAGATGGGTCCACAGAAAACTTTTGTTTTTTGAAAGATGAATGTAGGAGATAAAAGCAAGGGCAGAGAATAGAGGATAATTAGTCCTAAAGTGTGACATGGTCCTATAAAAATTCTAAGGAGTACTAAAACTCAGAATGAACAGCATGATGAGATCACAGACACTTTGGAAGTATTTTTTGTATATATTTATATGTAAATACATTGTCTCCTCCAGCATAAGCCTCTTGAGGAAAGGGATTTGTTAATTTTCTCTTGTCTCTGGTGTTTAGCATACACAAATATATACAAGCGTTTGCTGTGATCTCATTATTTTAGGAGTTCCCCCAAGAACAATCAAGAGTGATCCTTCCATGCCTGTCACTTTATGTAACTCTTGCCTATGTTTTCTTAAAAGTTCACCATGAATCCATCAAATGAACTAAATAAAGCTCTTCCTTGTTTTTTTCCGTGTGTGTGTGCGTGTGTGTGCACACGTGTATGTGTATGCACAGGAAATAGTTATTTCTGGGGGTGAGAGCAGCAGGTAGAACAGAAAATGACGTTTGAGCTGTTTTGAAGGAAGTTAAGAATTCTGGGAGGTGGTACAGTGGAGAGACTGTCCCAAGTATGGGGTACTATGCAAATAAAGGAAATAGAATATCAACTGTGAAAGAACAAGAATGCCAGTTTTGTTGAACATGAACATGAGTAATATAGAGTAAACCTAGAGAGACAGATCCAATGTCAGGTTGGGAAATCCTTTAAATGCCAAAGGGAGGAATTTGCATTTGATCCTAATGGTGACAGGAAGCATCTGGAATTTATTGAGCAATAGACTAACATGGTTTGACCTGTGCTTTAGAAAAATCACTTCAACAGATGTATGGAGGAATGGAAAAGGAAGACACTTGAAACTGGGAGAACAATTAGAAAGTTAATGACCTAGTAAAGACTGAGAAGAGGCAGTCAGAAGAAAAATAAGTTTCTTGAAAACTTGGAGGGAAAAAATACCCAGGACTAGAAGGGAGCCAGTAATGCCAAGTGCTGCATATAGAGCAGTCTGAGGTTGGGTTATTAAGAGATCATTGATAACTTTAGGGAAAACAATTTTAGCTGAGTAATGAAGTGTGACAAATGAGATTGTCTACACTGCCCATCTTTAGATTTAATCACCAAAGGTGAAAGCACCTCTTCCAATTTTGGGAGGTCCGTAACCCACATGTGCTAGAGTGGGTGACGAATCAAAATCAATTGAATGCCCCCTGTAATGATGGATAAAAGAAGATAGTAATGAGGGGGTCACTAGGAGCCAGTAACTAAACTAGCTGGAGATTGGAGTTGATGTAATCAGAGGGGAGCAGTCTCAGCTGAGCTGCCCAGTGAATCTCCATTGCAAGCTTTAAGATATTGGGTCGGTGGCCCCTCCCTGCTGAGGTAACTGCTTCCCTATTGGGTGAGAGCAGAACCCAGCAGGAAACCGTGACTCAACTTCCTGCCAACAATGGAGACTTAGATTTCACTTCCATGGTAACCCCTACTTCTCAAAATTCTGTCCCCTCCTTAGTCTCCTTAGCCTTGAAGGTGTTAGAATAATCACAGGAATTCACAGATTAAGACTAAGGGATTTATTTTATTTATTTGAACTGGAAAGGGGAAACTAAGGTAAGAGGGCTTAGGTTTGCTAAGCTGATGCTAGGGGCAACTGGCAGGTGCTGGCAAAAGACCTAAAAGGTCTTGACAGGCTGAGGGCTGGATAGAGATAACTAGACCCTGGCTTGGTGTTATTTAATCAGCTAAGTACACAGATGATGTTGTTGAGTTGCTCTAGAGATGGCCCTAACCACTAGGCTACACTATCTAAGTTCCTACCCGCTATCCGCCTCCCTTCCCCACCCAGGGCCCAGGGGAAAGGTCAGGGATAGCAAATTGTCTGGGTGAGGTCAAGGGAAAACAGAACCCAAGGTTGGGTTTGCAGGGGCTTTTTATAGCCACAGCCCAACTGCCAGTTGGCACCTGCCCCATAGCGCATGCCATCAGCAAGATTCCATTCAGGGTAACTGACAGGTTTGCCTAGGGCAATATTGCATGCAAAATCCCTACACTACACCCCTAGGCAATCCTATGAGAAGTGTCTATTGGGTTTGGACATGCAAACTAGGGGTAAGGCACAGGAAGTGACCCCTTTAAAAGGAGAAGGTCTGGTGAAGAGGGCTACTGGTGAAGGAGCTCTTCTGGTCCATGGAGGAGTGCTGGCTGAAACACTGAGACCTTGGTGAGATTGCTTTCAATATCTTCTTTAGAAGTCCATGTGGTACTTTTCTTAAAGAACTTCCCTTTAATAGACGGGCCTCTGGCACTCTGACTCTTGGCTGAGGGTTAATTAGATCTACCTGGATTAATTAGAGGATTGGAGCAATTTACCTACTGTGTTAGATTCTTATTCCCTCTCTCCTCAATTGTAAATAAACTTCCATAAAAGTAAATTTTGACTTGAGATTATTCTTAATTGAGGATTGATAATTGTTCAATCCTCTAGCCACCAATCTTAAATATATTTACCCCAAAACCCCTTTTTCCCCCTTACAGAAGTCAGATTTCAAGGAGCTGAGAAGTGAGTTAAAAGTGGCAGCAAGTGACAGCTTTTTCTAGGAATTTGTGAAAGGAAAGAGATTTAGGACATTAATGTAAAGGGATGGTAAGATTGACGGAGGTTTTTTTAAAAGGATGAGAGCTAAGTACAACAAATCAGGAAATGGAGAGATTGAAAATTAGAGTGAGTGAGTGATTATAGGGGTATAGGATCAGCAATCTGAGTATAGAGGGCTTGATTTTGTTGAGGAACTGCTGTTTGTTCATAAGAAATTGAAATAAAGGAGGAAAGGATGAATGATGATACAAAGTAAAGAGAAGACTTATAAGGAATGGTCTTATTTTTTCAGGCAAATGAGGCAACATTAAGTAACTGATGCCATATCCTCTGCTGAAAGAGGGAGAAAGAGAGATGTGGTGTAGGAAGTTTGAGAGAGAAAAGAGGTTTAGAATAATTGCTGTGGGGAATGAGATAGGGAATCAGTTAGGGAAGAGTAAAAGGATTTCCTTGTTGCCTTGAGTGCTTAAGGGAGATAACAAATTTGTAGTGAAATCTGCAGTTGTTTGATTTCTTCCAGCCCCATTTAGTAGCAGATACGGGAAGTAAACCAAGGCTAGGCCAATGAGTGAAAATAACAAAAAAGAGACTTTATGAATGTAAGTTGTCAGTAAGGGGAAAAACATATGATTTTTATTCAGAATGGATAAGGAAGATAACACATACTAGAGAGAAATCAGAACTATTCAACTTATTTTGCTTCTGTAATCTCTAACTGATTTTACCCTCCACTACTACTTACTGCTTCATGAAACTGCTGATAATTGTCCATCATAAGATTTATTTGAAAATTAAAATATAAAAAAAACAGACAACTTGGCCTTTACATCTCAAAGTATTTACCTACTGTGTTAGATTCTTATTTCCTCTCTCCTCAATTGTAAATAAACTTCCATAAAAGTAAATTTTGACTTGAGATTATTCTTAATTGAGGATTGATAATTGCTCCATAAATAATCAGGACAGAAGCTTTGACCAGTTCTATTTATGGCTTAGGCCAATTTGACTTCCCTTAGGCAACTTTATACATATTTCTTCTTCCCCCTCCCAAGGACATAGCATTTGGGCCCCAAACTTAGTGTAGACACCTGACTGACATAACCCACCGTGGCTCTGATCTAAGCTCCTAAGCTCAAGAGATCCACCAGTCTCAATCTTTCTGGTAATTGATATTATAGCTGTGCCACCCCAACTGGCTTTTGTAAGAGTTTTATAAAGAATTTATATCCTACTTTGGTTGTTGCCTTTGGCAGCCAAAGAATGCTTGGCAAGATAACCATCTAAGCAAAGTTACCCCAAAAGCATATAAGGATGAAATAGGAAGAATGCTACAAATAAGGAAAATTGAAAAGATTTGCAAAAATCATTTCAACAGGTTGTCTTTGCTGTACTTGTACTCCAATATCACAGTCCCTAAGATGCTTAGAGAAGAGGAAGAAATGATATTTAAAAGAATTAAGTCTAGAAAAGCCACTGGTTTGGATTAAGTATATATAGAGGGGAGTCAAGCTGAAGGTGATACAGCCATTGAGGGGCAAAAGTGGGGATGAGACTAAAGATGAGGAGGAAAGTCTTAAATCTTATTTATAACTAAAAAATGGTTATCAAGAAAACTCATTAACAACTATAAATCTATATGCTTATTCTCTCATTTAAAACCTTTATGAGAATCATCTATACACAAATTGAAGACATCCTAAATAAGGTTATTAGAGATTCAACAATGGACATCTTTAATAGTTCATAACTGAATGAAATATGTAGAGAATGTAAGGTCTCATTTTGCTTACTGTGCTGATTATGAAAAAACATTTAACTCAGTAAAAATAACTTCTTTAATAGGCTCTTTTGCAGTAAGTTGTTTCATATCCATATATCAAGATAATTCAAGATTCCTTGGTAGATGTAAAAACAAAAAATATTGTCCAATGACTGATGATTAACAAGCCATAAAGTGGAAATGGATACTTGTCAAAAATATTTATTTCTATGATAGAGGCGATCCAGTGCAGAATCCAAGTTAGATAGGGATTCTTTGTGGATGGTGAGGTATTAACAGATGGCCTTGTTTGAGAATAATACTGTTGATTGCATCAAGCCCTACCTGGAAGAGATCTATAATGACCCAGAATTTTGGCCTGTCCATCCACACAGAAAGAGCAAATAAATGAAAAAATCTCCTAGATTTCACCATGCATCTAAATGAACACCCCATAGAGCTTGTCTAACATTATGTATATCTAGAACAGTTATCTAATCTCTCCTGAGCACTCACTGCTACAAGGAAATCCTTTAATTAGTTCTTAATAGATTATCTTACTGTCCACAGCAGCTGTGGCTGACCTTAACTCACACAGAAGTCAATAAATGAAGAGCAAATAAAAAAAAACTATCTCCTAGATATCACCATGCATCTGAATGAACAAACACCCTGTAAAGATGTGTATATCTAGAACAGACAGTATAGAGAAATAAACATTTATTAAGTGATTACAATGCTGTAAGCATTCTGCTTAGCACTGGGGATACAAGTACAAAGAATGAAATGATCCCCACTTGCAAGGAGCTCCTAATCCAGGGGGGTGGGTGGTGAGGGGAAGACTTGTATATATAAATACATATAGCATAAATATAAAGATTAGTATTCATGAAGTAGGAAAATACATGGTAATTTGGAAAGAAGGGCACAATGTTTGTTATTTTATTAAATATAGCTTGGATGAAAAGATATCCACATTGGCATAGACCCCAAAGAATCACAGAAAACCCCCTGTACCAGCCTACATTGGCTGGAGTGGACCCTTGGTGAAGACTTCCCTAGTTTCTCTCTGCTTTTCCTTCACAAATGTGAAAACAATTCCCCTAGAGGTAGCCCTTTAAGTTTGATTTTTCTTTTGCAGTTCCATGACAGTCTGATGCTGACATTTTAAATCTTCTTCATCCCACACCCTCACCCACTCCTGTCCCCAGCACTTGGATCACCAATTTCCCATTTTGGGCCCATGGTCAGTGCACATTAGATGGCTGTGCCTGCTAGTGTCTACTCACTTCACCTTGCTTTATGTACAGCTGGGCTGCTTGCTTGCATTCCAAACTGGTTTCACAATAGAAGGGCCTTTGACTACTTTAAGAAATCAAAGCAGAAAGGAATTAATAATTTGCCAAGTCCTTCAGAGATGCCTGAGTTTAGATCTAGTCACCAGAGTGTAGTGAGCACTCAAGTGGTTTATTATCTTCGTTGTTCTCTTTGGGACAATTAATTTTGAAAGGTTGCATCTTTGCTGTGCTAGACACACTGCACATTTATTTAGATTTCTCTCTTTCTCATCACCTCATTTGTGCAAAAACCGATTGCAACCTTTTAATTTGAGAAAAATGTACAAGAGGAAGAAAGAGTTGGAAGATCCGTTTGAGGGTTTTAGTGAACTAAAAGTGCAATGTTAAATGAGTAGTGCAATCTGGCAACTATTGTAATGAATTTCTGGAACAAGATGGACACCACTTTGAGTGACAAGACTGGCAGTTGAAGACCTCAGAAACCAGGTGATGTGAGCCAGGGCAAAAGTCAGTTGGAGCCAACCCTATAAATAAATACCCACCAGGCACAGCACAAGACAGCTCAGTCTGGAGCAGAACTTAGGAGGTGGGAGGTCAAGAGGGAAGGTAGACCTGTACCTGCAACCCAACTTGCCTTACTGAGAGAGCTAGAGAGCAATTACCATCATTGTCAATAGAGCTGAGAGAGAACAGTGATATACTGTCATTTAAAGATCATCAATAGCCTTCCCTAATCTTTGGCTTGGTTCAGGCCAAGTCAGGCCAGAGTTAGTAAGAGGGTAAAGAACCTCCAGTCTCTAACCTGATCCAGCAGTCTCCATAACTTGATTATTAGCTTAGACCAGTGATTCCCAAAGTGGGCACTACCGCCCCCTGGTAGGTGCTACAGCAATCGAGGAGGGTGGTGATGGCCACACTTTTTTTTTTATTACATTCTATTCTGAGTTCAATAAATAATTTCATAATTTCCAGGGGGTGCTAAGTAATATTTTTTCTGGAAAGGGGGCGGTAGGCCAAAAAAGTTTGGGAACCACTGGCTTAGACTATTAGCAATAAGGTTCCCAAATCCTTCATCCTTTCCCTTGTTCCTAACCCCAGTAATTAGAATTAAATATAGTGTTTTGCTACAAAGTACCTTCCCTGAGTGGTGAATATATCCAAACCCTTGGGAAGGGGAGTCAGTCATGCAGTCAGATCCGCACATCGATAGCCCTTATCAATAATTATTCCAACCCCAGGTTGAGAAAGTAGAGAGGTTAGCTACACATACAACTTCTCTGTGGTTCCCTGCCTGTTAAAAAGGGACAGCTGACAGGCTTAGTTTAGCCAAGCCTGTCAGGTGAGGAGAGGCATAGCCTTTTTGCCAACAACACCTACACAGAGGCCGTGGGTGAGAGTGTGCTTTCTCTCCCCACCAAATCCAATCCACAACCTTCAGGCCTCATATTATCCTTTATAACACAATCAAGAAGTGACTGATTATTAAAGACCTCTCATTCATATCATTCATGTCCTGTGCTTTGGATCTCTTTTGTGTCCCATACTCTCCAAGTTTACTGGAGAGGAGACTGCAAGGGCTTTAGAAACATCCACCAGATATGTATGCAGTATAGAATGAATAAGGCCATGTTTTTTCATCATAGCTCACCATGCTGGAGCTACTACACAGTGAAGGCACAAGGTTCTAAAATAACCCCACCACACATAATCTCATTGATACTTAACCCCCTGAACTTTCTCAGGCAGCAAACCCCAAACCTGTTATGGCACTCAAACTCATCTCAACCATTCTCTAAGCTCTGAATTGGCTGGCATTTTCCTGGATATGCTCTTTTCCTGTGAAGACTGAAAAATGTATTGAATGGAGTATCTGCTAAAACTCATTTTGTTGCTCTTCAAATGCTACACTGCTAAAAAAGGAAATAGGGACCTAGTTCCAGGGCTTAAAACACTAATGAAGTACAATAGTTTACACCTAGCCTTAGAAGAGTAAAGAAGCAAGAAAACTTAAATAAATCAAGGTCAGTACTAGTAGAAAATTCCACTAGGGGATCTGAAACTAGACAAAAATTACCCAATCATTTACTGAGGATCCTCACTGAGGCAAGTCCACAAACCAATCACAGAACTGTCCGTTCTTCTTTCTTTACACTTCACCCTACTCTGTGCTCACTTTTTCACAAATACCCAGGAAGAATTTCTAGCCCAAGTCAAACAATATCAAAACAATGTTTGGCAATCTTATAGCACAGTGATGACCAATTGTAGGAAGCTGTGATTCCCCTTTCACTTTCATGCTCAGGTGCTGCCACTTAAGTCATTTGTTTCCAAGATTTATCATAGCCTTAACTCACACAATAGTCAAGTTCCTCTTCTGACTCACCTGATTCACTTTCTTCTATATACAGACTTGTTCCTCCACACTATTTAATAAACATTCTTTTTTGGGTGGGGGAGGCTATCTTTTTTCCCCCATTTAAAATTTTAATAGGATTTATTCCCAGATATCTTAGCATCTCTCTCCTTCTTGCACCATAGAATGCATTACCCACCAAAAAGATGTGTGTTTATCTTTTGAAGTTGTTTTTCAGTTCATTTTCTGGAGGTGGACGTACATAAGTTACTCTTGAAATATTAATTCTGCAGCTGTATGTAATATTCTCTTGGTTCTACTTCTTTCACTCTTCATTACTTCATGTCTTTCCAAGTTTTTTTCAAGTTACCCTGTTCATCTTTTCTTAAAGCAAAGTAGTATCCATCAATATCATACCACAATTTGTCCAGCCATTCTCCAGCTAATCCTTTTGATTTCCAGCTCTTTGCCACCACAAAGAGAGCTGTTATAAAATGTCTTGGAATATATAATTTCTTTTTTTGATCTCCTTGGGAAACAAATTTAGCAATGGTATTGCTGGGGCAAGTGGTATAGTTGGTTTTTTTTTTTTGCTTTGTTTTGTTTTTAAACCTTTACCTTCCATCTCGGAGTCAATACTGTGTATTGGCTCCAAGGCAGAAGAGTGGTAAGGGTAGACAATGTGGGTTAAGTGACTTGCTTAGGGTCACACAGCTGGGAAGTAAGTGTCTGAGGCCAGATTTGAACCTAGGACCTCTTGTCTCTAGGCCTGGCTCTCAATCCACTGAGCTACCCAGCTGCCCCGCTGGTATACAGTCTTATAACTCGACATAATTCCAAATTGCTCTCCAAAATGGTTGGATCAGTTTGAAGTTCCACCAACAGTGTATATTAGTGACCCCATTTTTCCACATCACCTCCACCATTTGTCATTTTACCCTCTTATCATTTTAGCCAATCTGATAGGTGTAAGATAATACCTAAGAATTGTTTTAATTTGAATTTCTCCAATCAGGAATTTAAAACATTTTACTAAACAAAACTCCTGTGCCCCCAAGTGTTTCTCTCCCAACCTTAGATGCACACACTCTTAGGAATATTCCCTCCTGTTCTTTTCTCTTGCTCTCATGATGGAGGGATAAGTACAATATGGGAACCTCAGGGAGGAATATGCTACCACTTGCTACACATTTATAGCACTTCTTGGACAAGTTTCATAATATACAAATAATATTACATTCCATCTAAGTTTTCCCACATTCGTTATCTTGATAATGTCCCTATTCTTCCGTGGCATGATGTAGCTGTTTTTTTTTTCAGTTCCTTCTCTTTCTGCAACAGTTTCTATCACCTTCATTGATTCTCTTGCTGAATTATGGTTAGTATTTAAAGAACTCCAAAATCTAACTATACATGGATCAGTGCGATGCATACTTCCTCCAGGAGTTCACAGGATTTTTATCAGTTTTTTAAAATTCGAAATTCAACTTCCCGATCGAAACTAACAAGTGCTATTTCAGAGGCACAGATTGTGATGCAGGGGAAGGAACTCCTGAGTCTGCCTTGAAATCCCCACCTCTGTCCCTTACAACCTGTGCTACTTTGGGGCAACTCACTACTGGCTAGGGGCTCAGTTTCCTCATTTTTAAAGCGAATGCCTTAACCAGACGGCCTCCAAAGTGACGATCTTGAGACTAGGTTCGGCTTTCCTACTGCTAAATTTTCAGCGTCTGTGCCGAGTAGAGACAGTCAAAGACCCGAAGAGAAAGCCATGGGTTTACATTAAAGTGGAAAAAAAGAGAGCAGGTTCTTTTTCCTGCTTCGTGGTCAACCAGGAAGCCGAAGGTCAAGGGCGGGCTGAGCCTCTCTCCCGCCTTCCGAGGAGTTGGACAGCTCGCACGGAGAACGGAGGAAAAGCCCCAAGTTCTTCTCTCCACCCCACTCCACCAGCCCTTTTCTTCAACCTCCCCTCTCCTTCACTCTCTTCCCCCGCCCCCCACCTCACCCCGCGCGCAAGCGACGCTGGGAAATGCCCACATCCGGGAAACCTGGAGTGGAGTGCGGCCGCAGCAGCGGCGGCGGCGGCGACACCGAGCGAGAGACAAGATGGCGGCGGTGCCGGTGGAGGCCTGGCACTGAAGGGAGAGTCTGGTCCTTGCGGCCCCTCCCTCCCCCCTGCTACGTGCCGCGGTGGCTGGCGGCACCCCCTCCCGCTTTCGGACCCGGCGCAGCCCGGATCCTGGGGGACCCGGCACGAGTTCGAGTCTCTGCGATAGCCGGGCCTCCGACCCGCCGACGTCGCCGCTTCGGAGTTCCGCTGTCCTGCAGGTAGGTCCGGCGGGGCTGGCCGGGCGGGTGGGGCCTACTTTCTCCTCCGCCTGGGGC
>NC_058134.1:179845868-179863873 GCF_016433145.1 Gracilinanus agilis | reverse complement strand
AATTAAAATAATAAATTATATAATAAATTATCATATAATAAAATCTTAGTGAAGGTCTCATAGCAAATTAGTTAGAGAGCCTGGAATTAAACCCAAAAGTTGATTACTTAAAATCTTCCCTTTTTCTCAGAAGGGACAGGAAAGCCATGTTGAATCTTTCCCAAACCCTAATCTTACAGTATACTTACATCTATCTCAACACTATGCTTTCTGTAGCTCAGTGGTTCCCAAACTTTTTTGGCCTACTGCCCCGTTTCCAGAAAAAAATATTACTTAGCCCCCTGGAAATTAATTTTTTAAAAAATTTAATAGCAATTAATAGGAAAGATAAATGTACCTATGTCCATCACCACACTCCTGGATGGCTGCAGCATCCACCAGGGGGTGGTGGCACCCACTTTGGGAATCACTGCTGTAGTGTAACTGGTTGTATTCTAGTGTTCCTGGATGTGACTGGCTGTTACTGTGTTTTGGTCTTCATGTCCTTAGATGGTCTACCACCTTTGATATGAATTAAAGTTGGTTGCTTAGATTACAAGACCATGGGGTCTAGAAAGCAGGACTGATAGTCTTGCTATACGTGGAATCCACTAGGATGGTAGGGTTCTAAAATAGGGATTTAATGAATATAGTATGATAAAAAAGATAAATGATGCCTCACTGGAATTCTTCCAAATATTATACAACCTTCTGGTCAGAGTTTCTTACATTACACTAAAGGAAAAAGTACCTTTAGGGGATATCTTCCACCCTTGGCTCATTGCCCCAACCAAAAACATAACTCAGAATTTTGCTATATGATGTCTCTTTTCTGTCTTGATCCCAATTCTGCTTGCTAATATTTTAAAACTTGAAGTAGTAAGTTTATTTGCAGGTCAAAGAAAATATCTATAATAATTCACAACAGAACTCATGGAAAATAACACTAACTAAAGAGTGACCCTTCCTCAGAGACCTGTCTGGACTGAATCGTTTGTACTCATATACTAGGTTTGACTTATGACAAGTCCTGTGCCTCTGAGGAGGAGCCTGCAGGGGCTGGCATAGCTCTCAGAAGGTGTTGCTTCCAGATCTTAGTCAGTGCTACTGGTTGCCATTATTCCTCGCTTGTTGTTGTTGTTTTTTAAATTATTATTTTCTCAGTCAAGAAGCTACTGTTTGTCTCTGCCAGTATTCCCTCACAGCTCCCAGTAAATGATTTCACTAACTTTATTCCAGAGGACAAGCCTCTCTACAGGGGCTATTGGGATAGGGACTCTTTCAGTATAATAGCAGAAGGTATTTCAGAATTTCCCTCTTGGAGTATGCTTGTAATTCAAACGCTGGGCCACTTCTTTATAGTTTCTATTTTGTGCTGGTTCCTACTGACCCATGATCTCACACCAAGGATTTGACTAGCAGCTAAGATACAAACCCCTCTCATGCAGCCAAGTGAGCCTGGGGTCAGGAATATCTGAGTTCAGACTTATAAGCTGTGTGACTCCAATAAAATCATCTAATCCCTTTCTCAGGTTCCTCAACTACAAAATGGGGATAATAATAGCACCTATCTCTTAGAGTTTTTATGAGGGTAATATATTCATAAAGTGCTTAGCATAATGCCTGGCACATAATAGGTGCTTAATAAATGCTTATTCCCACCCTCCCTTTCTCTTATCTTTGAATGAGTTTCCATTATTTATAGATTTCCCGTTCTGCATCCATATTTTCCATCAGTCTACAAGCTGGTCAAAACAAGACCAATTCTCATCTTTATGGGGATTGTCCATAAAGTCTTTTTAAAGCCAACCATTTTGGAGCATTCAAATTGGCTAAAGCAGGAGGAACCAAGCAACCTTTTGGATTACTATAGGAAAATGGAGAAAAAGGAAAAAAAAATTAATAGCCCCTGCTATATGCAGACCACTGAACTCAAGACCAGTTTTCTAAGTGTGTGAAATAACCAGTTAATTATGCTGTAGAGTTGCTTTTGAATCCTTTTGAAAGCTTCCCTTTCCTATCTTTTGACCACATCTAGTGGGGAATGGCTCTTGTTCTCATATATTTGTGTCAATTCCCACCCCCATATAACTTCCACTAATATAAACAAAGAAGATTTTTTCTTTCACAGGGAAATAAAAAAAAGGCACATTATCTGGCCTCAAAGAGTTTATTGGCTAAGGAAAAAGTGATTTGCCTAAGATCGTACCAAAGATAGATCTAATGAAACAAGGAAACCATACTGCCCTTACTTCAGAGTTCTGCCTACTGCTGGTCCTACATTTATCATGAGCTACTATGGGGTGGGCCAGAAAAGATCACAGAATGTTGCCCCATGTCACAGAGAGCCAATTTGAGTTTATAACCTAGGAGTTCTTTCTCCCAGTCACCCATTTGAACTTCTGTAGAAGAAAAAACTTCTGAAAAATCTGTCAGAGCTTTTTAAGCTGTAATGACTACGTTTGGGACTGATCTGTCTGTCCTTCACTCAAATGGAATGCAGCACATTATATGGAAAATATTCAGTGTCATTTGGCCTTTTTTTGGAAGGATTCAGAGAGAACAAATGATTCATCAACAGCTTTCAGACAATTCGGTTCTCCTGAAAAAAAGCTTTAAAAGTAAATAAAACAAACAAAAGGGGAAAATGAGAGGGAGAGAAAGAGAGAAAACCAGCCTTTCTGCAGTGGAGAACTAAAGGTCTTAAATAAGAAATGGGGAAAATGGATTTAAAAATGGGGATGAATCATCTTCAATGGCATCCCAAAGAAATTGGTTTGAAGTTTCTCAGAGGAAATTGGCTCCATAAAATGACTTCAATAAAGGCTTTAGCATAATAACTGTGTTTTTTCTTTTCCTCCTTTCTTTCACTTTCTCACTTTCCCTCTCTCTCTTTCTGGGATGTTGCCATGGAAACTTTGTGGCCTGGAAGGCATAACTATGCATATGTATGCATTCATTACACAGAGTTCCCCAAATTTCTTTAGGCTTTGACCTTGGAATGAACATCATTTTGGCGAGGAAGCTTGATGCCCAAGAGAAGAAGGAGGAGGAAGGGCTATGTCTAAGTTTGGACCTTCTCTCTGATTTGGCAGGGAAAGATATTCAGTAAAGCTCCCTCTAAAGGAAAGCAGGGGACTTTGGGAATATTACACCTGGAGTAGAAGCAAAATAATGATGAGGGAAGATATTTTATCAGATTGGCTAATGAGAGTGGAATTGAATAGAGAAGAGATCAAATTGAACCTGAAGACTACGATGGTGACCCTAATATTTTCTAGTCCACAGAAGTCCTCTTTCCAGTTTCCCTGGAGTGTTCCCTCATCTCCCTTCCTCTTGTCTGAACAAGATTGGTCTAATTTTCTATTCTGAGAAATGGGACAAAGGACTGGGCATAAAGGTGCAGTAGAAAAGCCACAGACAAGAGAGTCATAGCACATATAGTCAGTCTTAAGAGTTAGGAAGCCCTGGGCTCATCTTGCCTTTGAGAAATACTAGCTGGACTCTGGAGAAATTATTTAACCTCTCCATTCTTTAGGCAACTCTCTAAGAGTATATATTGCAGAAAAGATACCATGATAGGTATTCTCTCACCTAGAAGTACCCTATACCAATAAAATCATAGGTCCTGCCTTTATAACTATTAAATAGCCATCAAATGATTTATGTGCAAGCCAAAAATCCATATTTGAAATTGAGAGAAGGGAGGAAAACTCAAAAAAGATGAAATTTGTTTCCAGTTCAGGATCAGACTGGGATTAGGGCAAATGGATTAGAGGAAGAATATTTCCAAATTCTAGTCATTTCTGAAGGACCCATACCAACTAAACTTCTTTATGAACTTGGAGGTTGATTAATGAGAAAATGAAATAGTAGCAATGGGAAGTTGGTGTGTTTGTTTAGATAAACACACAAAGTGCTGAGGCAAAGATCTCTCCTTCCTCCCTCCCTCTCTTCCTTCCTTCCTGCCTGACAGAAAATAGGTCGTAGCTGTATAATACCTAAACAATCCAACTCTTGAAGAATTATTGATCCTTTGGAACTCTTTATATATTAGTGAATATATTTTCTGTTCTAGAAAGATAGATATTGAGACTCTGAAATTATCTTCCCCAAAGGCCCATAAGTAAACTGAGCTTTAGACAAATTACAGATAAAAATAATTTTCTCAAAGTCTTACACCTGTGATGTCAATACAGTCAGATTGTTTTCTCAGGATGTTTGTCTTGGTTTCTTTTGCTTGATGCAACAGTCTGGGAATTCTCAGTATCCATTTTCAGGTCTGAAGGTGATTTTCAGTTGCAGTGATACCTCAGTGTGATTTCTCAGTGAGCCATTTCAATTGAACTTTGTTGGATTTTGTATAGACCTGGTATTCCAGATCATTAAAGCCTTGTGTTTAGCCATTTTGCTAATCTGGGGATTTAAAAAGAAAACCCCTTACCTTCCATCTTGGAATCAATACCTAGAATTGCTTCCAAGGTGAGGGCTAGGCAACTGGTGTTAAGTGACACCCAGGGTCACATAGCTAGGAAGTGTCTGAGATCAGATTTGAACACAGGGCCTCTTCTCTCTAGGCATGGCTCTCTGTCTACAGAGACATCTAACTGCCCCATATGGAGACATTTTTCCAGAATTGTTTAACTCTTCAAACTTAACTCTTTTGGGGGGCATCTTAGAATTTTTATCAGTTTCAACAGCACAAACACTAATATGTATTTTCTTAGGTCTTTTGAAGATCTACTGATATTCCCCTTTATTTTCTGAGGACAGAATGACTACATGTATACCTATGGCTTTAAATAATCAACTTGTGGATCAGATAGTCAACAAGCATTTATTAAACTCCTACTAAGTGTCAGGCACTGAACTAAGCACTATGATAAAAAGAAATGTAAAAGATAATTCTTTTTCTTAAGGCATTTACAGTCTAATGGATCTAGTAGAATCCAAACAGCAGTCCTAAAAGAATAGGAATATATTTAGGCTTTCCTCTCCATCACTGTTTTGGAAATATTTCACGGGCAATGGTATCTGAAGGGAAGCTATAAGTTTATTGTTAAAGAATCATTCAATTTTAGAGCTAACTAGACCCTCATTTTACAGATAGGTGAGATGAATCTTCAGAGAGGGAAGAAACCAGGTTATGCAGGACATTACTAGAGCCTTGCCAAGAATCAGGACTAAAACTCTTTCCCTTACAACTTGTTGCTTGTGTTCCTGTCATTGGAAAAGGATGGCTATTGGAGGGTAGCGCCTTAGTAAATTTAGTTGGACCCAATGCACATTTTATAAGACAGTTGACATTTTTGCTGACTTGTAAGTCTAGAAGGCTGGCATTAATCCTTTATTTTAGAAAATGAACTGCTGTTTAGATATGGAACCTCTCAGCAGGAATAGTGTCTAATCTTATTTAATTATTCATTTCTTTGTCTTGTAGATGGAAGAAGATATTTTATGGGCTGTTTGGATCTAAATAATCCTCCCCCTTTTTTAGCACAAAATATTCTCTCTGAGTCTCATGTACTTGTAGCACAAGGCTCCCAAAGCATGCACCTGGATCAAATCACCAATTCATAGAGAGGGTGCTAGAGATAGATAGTTACAGAAAAACTAGGAGAACCCTCAGTAACATTACTTTGGACCTGCTCTAGTCATGGCTTTGGGAACCTACCTGGCTGTCAAGGCTGTGGTTATACATAGGGCGGTTCTGATCACTTTTGTTCTTCTTCCTTGTCCTTCTTGCCCTTCCTCCAACCCCACATATGCACATGGGTATGTATCAACTGGGTCCCAATTAGTGCAAACAATGAATTCCCTCAAAGTGGTCACATTGTTCAAATTCATGCTGGACTGGAACCAAAGTCCCTATTTGAAATAGTTATGACTTTGAATAGTGCACACGTAAATCCCTTTGTGAAAAGCAACTTCACCCAGTTAGCATGAATGTATATAAATTGGGACAGCTAGATGGTGTAGTGAATGGAGCTCTGGACCTGGAGTTTCCCGACTTCAAATTAAGCTTCGGATACTTACTGGCTGTGTGATCCTGAGCAATTCACTTAATTCTGCTTTTGTCATTTGTCAAATGAGCTAGAAAAGGAATAGGCTAACCACTGCAGTATCTTTGCCAAGAAAACCCCAAATGGGGTCATGAAGAGTTGGACAAAGAGTCGAATGAAAGACAATTATTAAACAACAGTAACATGTAAATTGGCTCTTTCCCATTACACTAATATATCAATTTAAGTCCTTTCCATATGTCAACTCATTTTTTCCTCACAACAACCCTTTGAGGTAGGTGCTACTATTAGCCCCATTTTAATGATAAGAAGATTTGAATAATCTGTACCTTTGGCAGACGTCCCACTGGACAAGTGTTTTAACCATTTTTGTTTCGATAGAATAAAATTAAATGTATCAAATTTATCATTAGCAAATGGGAAGTCTATACATTCCTATTTAGACACATCTGGCTCTTTAAAGTATAATGAAAATCGTTTCAGTAGAACAGTCAAATGAAGAACAAACATGTCTTTATTCTCTCATTTTAAGTCAAGCTATTTTTAAACTGGAAAACATTAAATATATTATTTTGTAAATTTATTATTCATAGCTCTAAATTTTTCATAAGTGTAATCACTTTATCTTTCTAAATCAGAGTATGAATTTGAAGACTTTGGATCAATTTAGAGTACTCAGTAAAAAAACTCCAACAAATCATCAAATGCACATTTTTCAGGAGGAAATTTTTGTGATGAAAGAATATTTCATCTTTAGTATTACTGATAAGGAAAAATGGCAGCAGAAGTGGATTTTGGAGGGGAAGCACGTGGTAATATAGTCTTTGCTTTCCCAGCCTTGCCTGAGACTAAAATTCTTGTACCTCTTAATTCCTGGCTGCCTTCTGCATTTGCTTCCCTTTCTGAAAACATATCAAAGACTAGATCTTAAGAATTGATGTTTCCAATCGTGGGAGTCTCCAATCGTGAGTAGCATAAGCTGCACTAATATATGGTTCTCCTGTTAGGTGCCATTTTTTTTTACTGCTGCTGGTGGTGAAGGTTGGAGTAGGAGGAAAAAAATCTCTTCCTCTTTTTTTGTTTCCTTATCTGGAAGTCCAAAAAGAAAATGTGGAGGAAAGGGATGGAGCTTTAAAAAAAAATGTATTTACTCATTTCTTTGTTTGTTACATTTAAATATTGTTAACTTTCTCTTTCTTCCCCTCCTCCCATTAGAGAAGACATCATTAAAAAAAGATATATGTATGTATATATAAAGATAGCTTATTTATTTTTATTCATCAGTTCTTTCTCTGGAAGTGGACATATACAGATCATTGTTCAAACAATATTTCTGTTTCTGCATATAGAGTTCTCTTGCATGGTCCTTTTTCACAGCTCAGTCTCATAGGCCAAGGATGGTGATGATGAAGAGGTTGTTCCTTTGACAGGAGTACATCCCCCTGCTCCGTAATCATATAGTTACATCTGAGACATCTCCAATTATTGAGGATCATTCGATCAATCAATCAATGCATATTTATTAAGCAAATAGAGTACTATTTTCTCAGCAAGGAGCTAGAACACATATGTAACTTCATGAAAGCAGCTCCCTCAAACACACATTTATATTTCCTACAATTCTATCAAATTATGTAATATAAATTATTATTTTTATAGTTGATATTTATTTAGGACATTAAGATTAGTAAAGCGCTGTACATATGTCATCTCATTTGATGTTCAAATTAATCAGACACACAAATTTACCAGGAGTTCCCTTAACCCTACTGCTTTAAAAAATAGCAGTCCTTTTGATGTTATCCACTTTTTTTTTGGACAAAGGGTTTTTTTGCTAATCAAAAATATCTTATTTTCTCTGGAAAATGTATTTGTCTTGCCATTGTATTCTGCACATATATTTTAAAGATATCATTTCAACATATTAGGTTTCATCTTACCTGCAGCTAAAACATTCTGACAAAGGAATGCAGCAGCCTTTCTCCTCCATCAATAATAGTACTTATGAGTCCCTATGATAAATATAATGCATCTTAGTTTATAGATTTGAGCTTTTTTACTCTGCATTTTAATATTTCCTATATTTAAACTACTGTTATTGTTTTGGCTTGCAGGCATTTTAACTGTTTCTTTGGATTTTCTCTTCTAATCAGTTATGAAATTATCCATCAAGAAGAGCTATTAGAGGCAGCAATGTAGTTCTGTAGATAGAATACTGATCTTGGTTTTAAGAACACTTACATGCAAATACTGCCTCAGATACTTTTGTCCTGGATTGTCATTCAAAGTTTTGCCATCAGTCCTTTCATACATAAAATGGGTATAATAAATGTAGCTCTTTCACAGTGTTCTCATAAGGATCAAATGACATAATAGATAAAAATTGCTCTTTGAGCCTTCATAGACTGCAAAGGCCTGGAGTTCTGGAGAGCTAAGCTCGAATCCAGCCTCAGACATATAAGAGCTATGTGACCCTGGGCAATTCACTTAACTATGTTTGCCTCAGTTTTCTCATCTGTAAAAATAGCTGGAGAATGAAATGGAAACCACTCCATTATCTTTGCCAAGAATACCCCCAATGAAGTCACAGGGAGTCAGACACAACTGACACGACTTAACAATAGACATAATTTAAGAAATTTAAAATTTTTCTTTAACCAATATCAAATATGAATTTTTTAAGAAGTCACAGGAGTTAATTTTTTTGAAATAGCTAATTATATAGTTTGTGTACTTATTAAAATGATAAGGAGAAGTGTTTTAGATATGTGGGACTTTTATCTTCCATATACACTAACTGAATTTACACAGTTGGGGTTCAAATACTATATAGCTAATGCAATGACACAATTCATCTGTCATGAGGCTACTAACTGATAATGAAATGGATCCTGCCCATACCAAAATGTTGTGGCATAACATTGACCAACTCGGATTTCATATCATCTGTGCAAATATTATGGAATCCTATCTGTGCTCCATTCACTCTCGGTAGGAGTGAGTCTTTCATATTAGTATTGCTTTTGCATCATATTGGAATTTCCTTGAAGAAGGGGTTCTCTTTTTTCCCTCTTTTTTCTCTAGCACAAAGCAGGCTCTTAATATTGATTGATTAATATTGCTTGATCTGAAATTTGTTTTCCTTGAAAATAATTTGTGTATTTATGTGGAAATCATATTTTAAAAATCTTATCCTGTTAGCCATTGCTTCATCCTCACCCAAAAGGTCTTTCTTGTGTTCCTTCCCTTCTCCACAGCCTCTACGCCAACCATGAGTAGTTCCAAACATCACAGTTTGGAAAATGGAATTAGAGCATGTTTTAACAAGATGTCTCAGGAAGGAAAGACACTGGAAACATGGGGGAAAGCAAGGATTATATTACTAACTTAAACAAAAAGCAATTGTGGCTCCATCAGGAACGATGAATCCATATGCCTAATATTTAATGTTTATTGTGTCTTTATGTGAATGATCTCAACATGTATTGAGGGTATCCTTGATGAAAATATAAGAATAGTAAAGGCTACCTTTCACAGTTGATTTTCTCTATCTGACCTCATATTTATGGTCCCAAAATTCATTAAAAGGTATGACATTTTGCTTTGAAAATTGTATGTTGATTCAACATGACCATTTGACTTGGTAGAGAGAACAGAAAAAAAAACAGGTTTAAAAGCTAGCTTTGGAATCGGAGTCTGGCATTTGAAGTAGGTCCTGGTTGATTCCTTCTCTGATGCTTGAGGATTGTGTAACTTTTGGCAGGTCACAATTTCCTTAGATTTCAGTCACCTCGCAAGTGAAAATGGAGGTGTTGGATAGTATGGTCTCTGCTGTTCCTCTCAGTACACAGACTGTGATTCCAGCATCTTCTCCAATAAGTACCCTAACTTACGTTGATCAAGATCACACAGGATTCCTTGATAAATGCAGCCAGAGCATGAGTTTGAAAGACGCACTCACTATTAATACCAAATGAGGTATAAAATCATGACTCACATGCTCACCAAAGGGTTTTGCCACAGTCACAGAAGTAGTGTAACAGTGATGCCAAATGGGATAGGCATTCCCTTATAGATGACAGGGTCCTCTACAGCAGTGGAGTCAAACTCAACTAGGAAGCCATCTTTGCTGATTGCATATTTACTTAGAAAACAACAGACTAACATGACCTATTTTGGATAATATTTATTCTGTTAAACATTTCCCAATTATATTGTAATCTGGTTCTGATTTTACTCTGGGGAGCTTTGTGTGTTTGACACTTTGATTCTGGATGCTCTGATTTGAGTTTGATATTATTCTGATAGCATAAAAACTCTGAACATTCTCTGTAAGATCCATGTTTGCAAAAGGGATCAGTCTAATAATACAAAGAGAAAAAAACACAATAAGAACTTTTGTGGTTCAGTTATATGAGCCCTTCATGATTCCATTTGGGTTTTCCTGGCAAAGATCATGGTTTGCCATTTCCTTCTCCAGCTCATTTGACAGATGAGGAAACCGAGGCCAACAGGATTAAGTAGCTTGCCCTGGGCCACACAACTAGTAAGTATCTGAACCCAGATTTTGAACTCAGGAAGATGAGTTTTCCTGACTCCAGGCTTGGTACCTATTGTGCCACCTAGTTATCCTGTCTTTGATCTTGTGACATATATACAACAATTCACTGTGTACCAACATATCTAGGACAGTCCGTACAGGTAGTCAATGAGCTGGACCCAGAATGGATTAAGAAGAAAAGAATAGGAAATATTGCATTTGGGAAAGCATAAAAGGCTTTTAAAAAATCTCATGCTGGTCTCTAGCATTTTGGTTCATCTTGTTAATATAGATGCTTTCACAGGGATTCTATATGATCATAAAAATGTAACACCATAAAATCCCTAAGGTGTCAAGGTACAAATTACCCAAAAGTTGGTGCAGATAAGCACAAGTTACTTGAATCATATTTTCAATGGTGTCATATGCAAAAAGGGACTTAACATACTCTTCAGGAATATGTGGCTGGAAAAAAGGATGTGGGTTAGTCAAGTAGTGAGGTGTATAGTTCAAATACTGCACTAGCATTTGCAAAGATTTTGATAGCTATAGAGGACCCTATATCCCAGCACACTGATCAGATACTTATGGAAATTTAGGGGAGAAGATGGATAAAATCATACAAAAAATAAGAAGGTGTAATTAGGTTGCATTTTTGTATGGATAGAGATAATGACCACTTTAACGAGATGCCAGATCCATTGGAAGTATTGACCTTTTTCACCTGGTTTTTCATCAGGTTCTGATAAACTTGTACCCTGACATCAGTGATACCAAAGTGGTAGCGCCCACTTTGGGAATCACTGCTTTAGATTATCAAAATGATCTTCACAATAATTTCATTAAATAGGTACTATAAGCATACTTATTAACATGAGACCAAATAAGATAATGTTCATATAGCAATTTTCAAAATTTTAAATGCTATATACATGCAAGTATAATCATCATCACTATTAGTGTTATAAGTAAATAAATATTATATAATGATACATGTAATTATATATAACATAATAATAATAAGCTAAAAAGTATCAGAGACAGGATTCAAAACAAGATCTCTTTTGTCTCCAAATTTAACTCTTTTGTAATTTCTGCTGGAGGGAAAGTGAGCATCAAGACTGGGCTATTAAATGAGCAAGGTACAGTGTAAATATTATCAATCAAGGAATCAATATGCATTTCCCATGAAAACAAGTAGACATCTACTATGTGCTGTGCCCTGTATTAGTTTCTGGGAATTCAAAGAGAAGAGTGAAATAGTCCCTGCCCTTAGAAGGCATGTGTTCATAGAGACAGATAATACAGATGCATATAATTATATACTGTTGTGAGGAAGATAAGATTAGTTATTGATTAGGTATTAAGTACATAGCAGGAAGGAGCTGGAGCTGGGAATTCCAGGTTGGAATGAAAGAGCAGGAAGAAGTGACTTGGCTCTGAGAAGGGACTCCATTGGGCGTTAACACAAACTGTGGTTGGCCCTGGGAGCACTCAGAGTAAAAGGACATCCTATATCCTGATTTTCCCCTGGGATCTTGTGTGGTGGTGGCATCTAGCAAAGAGTCAAGATCTACAGTCCTGTGCCTAAGGAAGAGGAGGAGTTTGGGATCTATCTGGTGGACAGAGTCTGGAGCACACCTTCTCAACTTGGTTCTTGCGACAACCTTAGCTCTTGGCATCCAGAGATCATCAGTGGATTGCAGTGAGAATCCCAAAGCCACAAAGCCCCTAGCTGAGCTGCTCAAGCCTGGCAGGTTCCAGGTCTGAGGCAGTCACCTAGGGACTCCACTGCTCCTTGGGCCCTGCCAATTTAGATTACTAAATTAGTGTAGAAATAAGTCTTCCCTTTTCCCTGTGGGCTATGTCATTAGATTTAAGGTTTTAGAGTAGTTATCCCTATCCTACCTTTTAGTTGTTCATAATTAAACCCAGTTATATCCTGTTACCTTGTCTGTTGAATTCAAAGCCTCTGGCCAGAGTGACAGTTGGCTAACTGTCCTTTGTCAGTTAGGAGTAGCTTGGCTGTTCAAGTCTTCAATGTCCAGGTCTAGTCTCTCATAAATCCCAGAGTGTGTTACCACAAACCACTTAGTTTATTTATAATATCCCTGGTGACCCCATTACCTTACTTATATTTCCTACAATACCCAATATGTATCTACACTTTATATACAAAATAATAACAAAGTCATATTTTGGGGAGGCACTGGCAACTGTAAGGGGCAGAGAATGTGCAAGTTGGAAAAGACTTCCTATAAAAGGGGTATAATTTGAAGGAAACTATGTATTCTAAGAGGAAAGGTAAAAAGGGAATGTATTTTAGGCATGAGGAACAGTTAGTACAAAGGCAGAGATAAGATAGATGTGAAAATAGTAAGGAGACACTTTGGCTTTCTGAAGACTGTGAAGGATATTTATGTACAACAAGCCTGCATTGGTAGATGGAAGATAGGTTGTAAAGGAAGCAAGTAGGCTATCTTATCTTTTTTTTTTTTAAACCCTTACCTTCAACCCTAGTAACAACTCTAAGACAGAAGAGCAAGGGCTTGGCAAATAGGGTTAAATGAGTTACCCAGGATCACACAGCTAGGAAATGTCTGAGGGTTAGATTTGAATCCAGATCTTCCCAACTCCAGGCTTGGCTCTCTATCTACTGTCCTATCTAGTTTCCCCAGGATATCTTATCTTTTCCAACTCTTTCTCTCATTTTTGTCTTGCCTGCTGATGAGTGAACTAAATACTACCATAAACCTGGGCCCCAAATATTGATCCTTCTTCCATGATTAGTGCTAAGAGAGCACACTTGTTGAAGCACCTAGTTACTAATGGCAGTGATTAAAAATAAATGGATAGAGCTTTGATGAGCACTGGAAGATTTTGAGCAGCAGAACAAATTAAAAATTTTCACTCCAGTTCCAAGAAATAAGATCAAGGAGACAAGAATCTTACCTTTGAGATGATTAATTTGGCCATTTTTAGCCACAGAGCTCCAATTTCTGATTCTCAGATGCCTTATTCCTTTATGCCTCCAGTTATTTCTTTCAATACTGACACCTAGATTAGATAAAATCAAGATCAGATAACTACCAGATGGTACTGATAGTGGATCTGCAGTATAATCAGTGAAATAGAGGAGGTGATTTGAGTAATGAATTGTCAGTGGTTCACTCACAGCTCAAAGCAATTTTGTTGTGTGATTTCGGAATTCAGACTGCAAAATACTCCTGGGGAACCACAGTTAAGATTGGCTACATATTTCACTCTTGGGCTATGGATTACTGGTCATCGTGAAATTGCTTTGTAATTTTCTTGGCTTCCAATTTTGTCAAGTAGTGGATGACTGAAGGCTTGTTATTGAAAATAAAATTTACTTTTATATCCAAAATCCAGAGTTTTTTGGGTTTTTTGGTTAATAGACGATTCTAAATCTGGGATACTCTTAACACTTCTCTCTCCCAGCAAATATTTTTCATGTCCAAGCCAAAATGAAAGAAGCAAGAGACCTTTTTCATCTTAGTTTTTTCCTAAATAATTTCAAAAATAAAAAAGGATCTTAAGTCTGTACATTTACATTGCTTAGAGTTATTGGATTCCAGGCAGTCCTAATGGTAAATTCCTAATCTCTACTATCATCTCTTCACACACACACACACACACACACACACACACACACACACACACACACACGCGCGCGTGCGCGAAATGTGGCCAATATAAAATCTGAAAAACTGCCAGCAGGAAAGAGGATTTGTGTGTTGTACGGAGGCACGACATTGAGCTATACTGTTTTTTCATGTGGATCCTAATGAGAATTTGCTATATAGAGAGGCAATAAGGTGTTTATTCGATCCATATGATGAGTTAGAACTGAGATTTAGCTAATATCAATAGTTGTGATGCTGGATGTTACAGAAGGAAAAAGCAATACAACCTAGCTCTCCATTACAGTATCTCCAACAAATATCAAGGAAGAATACTAGATGAGGCAGTAATTAGGAAAACCCGAAAGAGGAATTTTTCTAATCCAGGTCTGTATGTGGAGAATAGCCAGAAGAAAGTATGTATTGGGGAAAAGGGCTTCCAGTGAGGAAGACCCACACAGAGCCTCCTAGCTCAAGGATTGACTGGGCTGAGACACCAGTGGGGCTATGTAGAGGACAAAGAGCAGGATTGGGGATCTAGAATGGATAAATGGAATTAAAGGCTATCTACTGGTCAAAGAACAGTAACAGAAGGAACAGCAATTGTGTGGCTTTGATCCCTGATGGAGACTGTAGATTCAGTCTATAAATACTCATGCTGGAGTATGTGAGTAAGTAACCAGGACAAGGAGCTCGGACCCAAAGTAAGCCTTCAGTTTTGTTACTCAGAACCTGCAGAATCTTCCAGTTAGCTGGCAGGGGCAAGGGCCAATAGCAGTTGACCAGGGGAAAATTTTCAGTTGTGTCATACAGAGCCAAACCAGGGTTGGAAACTTTCAAAACTCCTACTGGAAGGAAGTTATAAGACTTAGCTAGATTAGAACATTTAAAGCATGCCTAAAAATTTATTTGTCCCTACCCGGAGCCTGTCCTGAACTTCCTGAAGAACATGGCACTCAATAGCCAGAGAAAGCAGCAACAGCATCCAAAGAAGACGATCATCATTAAATGAGGCTCAAATGTTTCTTCCAGAATTGTGGAGAGTCTGGTTCTAACTCAAGTCTTAATTTTGAAAGTAAGAAAGTATGAGTAAATAACAACAATTCTAGAGAAGGAACTATAATGGAGACAAAGATAGCCAAGACACATAGTTAGAAGAAGAAAATTACTCTCCAATATCTACAAACAAAACTTCAAAGAAAAACATAACTTGGAAAAAAAGTTGACTAAAATTCCTGTAACAAGTGAAGCAAGGATTTAAAAATCATATTACAAATGAAATGTGATCTCTTTAGGAATTGATTTGGAAAGAAATAAGATTAATAGAAGAAAAACAGAGAATTTATAATTTATAGCTCAGTATAAGAAGTAAAACACCTTTTTCAACTAACAGATTCTTTGAAAATTAGAGTGAACAAAAGAAAAATCAGTGATTCTTTTTTTATTTAGAATATTTTCCATGGTTACATGATTCATGATTCTATCCCCGACATGGCTTTTTCCTCCCCCTCCCAAAGCTGACAAGCAGTTCCACTCGATTTTACATGTCTTATTGTTCAAAATCTATTTCCATGTTATTCATATTTGCAGTAGAATGATCTTTTAATACCAAAACCCTAATCATATCCCTATTGAACTATAAGACTGATCATATGTTTTTCTTCTGCAAAAAATTAGTGACTTCTTAAAACAAGACATATTTAAGCAAACTCTAAGAATGGATAAAACAGAAGAAAACAAAATCTGATATATCAGTCTAGAAAGCAGGCCAAAAACAGTTTACTTAAGCATCACTGAACTACTTGAAAGGTATGACTAAAAATTATCTAGATACAGTATTTCAAGAGTTCATCAAAGAAAACTAGCCAGATATGTTAAAAAACAAAGGTCAAGGGGGCAGCTGGGTGGCTCAGTGGACTGAGAGTCAGGCCTAGAGACGGGAGGTCCTAGGTTCAAATCTGGCCTCAGACACTTCCCAGCTGTGTGACCCTGGGTAAGTCAATTGACCCCCATTGTCCACCCTTACCACTCTTCCACCTAGGAGCCAATACACAGAAGTTAAGGGTTAAAAAAAAAAGATAAAAAAACAAAGGTCAAAGTGAAAATCCACTAGTTGCATCTGAAAAGAAATCCCCAAATGAAAACTCCCACAAATGTTATAACCCAAATCCCGAGATTCCAGGTTTAAAAAAAAATCATACTACAAGCAAACCAAAAAGAAAGAATTCAAATACTGAGGGGCCACAGACAAGATCATACAAAATTTGTAGCTCCTACTATAAAAGAATGAAGAGATTGGTATATGATATTCCCCAAACACAAAAGGTAATAAGCTTACAACCAAGAATAACTTCATCAGGAAAACTAGATATAATGCTGCAGGAGAAAAATATGTCTTTAGGGAAAAAAGGAAATCAAAGAATTTCTGATGAAAATGTAGAATCTTAGAAATGAAAAGACAAGGATAAAAAAAAACATTAAAAAAGAGAAATGGATTTAAGCAATTGTAGGGGAATATACATGGTTGAAATGTTTACATCCAAAAATGAGGAGTAAAAAACAAGTCTTCCCTTATAATCCTGATGACATCAAAGGTCATAGAGACAGTTAAGTAAGATAAATGGTCTGGGAGTGGTTTTGTTATGTTTTGATGATTTTAAAAGATGAATGAAGAAGGGAAAGAGAAGAAAAGGGGAGAAGGAAAAGGAAACAGTTTTACTCAGAAACAGAGGCTATGCTAACAAGGATGAAGGAATGGGGAAAGTAGACATCACTTGACTTTCACTTTCATAGTAACTGGCTAAAGGAGAATAGAACACACACACACACACACACACACACACGCACAAATTTGGGTGTAAAAATACATTTCACTCAAAGTGATGGGTAGAAACTGGAAGAGGGGAAGGGAAAATCAGAGAGGCATAAGTTCAGGGAGGAATTAGCAAAACAAACTCCATCCTCAAAGGGCAGATCCTGAAGGGGGTTTAAAAAGAAATAAATAAAAAGAAAAGGTAAAATCCTATGATTGTTGTCTGAGCAAAGAAAGGAGAAAAGAGGGAGGGATATAGAAGTGGACTACATCAATATAAATGATTAGCAATGCATGTTTCCTTCCAATTCCCCACTCTCTTCTTTGTAAAGAGAGGATAAGGGGACAAAGAGGAAAGGAAGCACTCTTTACAAAAATAAGAACAGACCTAAATAACTAGGGAGATACTAATTGTCCATGCTTGTGCTCAGCTAATATGATAAAAATAATTAATTACCAAAGAGTTACTTGATAGTATTTGAAGAAGAAATAAGAGTGTCATTCATCTGGAGCAGTAAACGGTCAAGAAAGTCAAAGAAAATGATGAAAAAATTGGAAAGGAAAGTAAGCTAGCAGGATCATATCTCAAACAATATTCCAAAGCAGTATTCATCAAAATGATGTGGTAGTGAAAGCAACTAGGTGGCTCAGTGGGTTGAGAACCAGGCTTGGAAATGGGAGGACCTGGGTTGAAATTTGGCCCCAGATACTTCCTAGCTGTGTAACCCTGGACAAGTCACTTAACTCCAATTGTCAAGCCCTAACTGTTCTTTTATTTTGGAATCAATATGCAGTATTGATTCTAAGATGGAAGGGAAAGTTTTGGTTTTTTTTAAGTTTTTTAAAAGTTTTGGTAATTATTAAGAACTGTTCTTTTGTTCTGGAATCAATACACAGTATTGATTCTAAGAAAGGAGGGAAGGTTTTTTTTAAGTTTTTTTTTAAGTTTTGGTAATGATTAAGAAATAGATCAATCAAATTACATATATATATATATATATATATAT
>NC_058134.1:179826170-179845368 GCF_016433145.1 Gracilinanus agilis | reverse complement strand
TGTATATATATATATATATATATATATATATAATAGGGGTAAAAAAGAGGATAAAACTAAGAGAAATGGGAAAAGAAATAAAATGTGGTAATTTTGTACTTCATAAAGAAGTGCATGGGAGGAGTGGGGGAGAAGACCAATACAATGAGAGGGTGAAAGATGTTGGAGACAGTCTCCAAGAAAATTTTAATCATTACAGTGGAAAGGGTCAGAAAGGTTCAAATAGAAGGAAAACCTCCAACTCCAAATTCAATCATTATCATCATTAACTTCAACAACAACATCATCATCATCAACAACATCATCAAAATCATCAACAACATCATCAAAATCATCAACATCCATGTTATCAACATCAACATCATCAACATCCACATTTAACTATACATCTTTTCCTGGCCCAGGAAAGATTTTTGCTGGGTGGTATACTATGCAGAGTATTGAATGAGAGCCAAAAGACTTAAACTCTAAGCTTGAGTGTCAGTATGTGTCCTTTGGGGGTAAAAAGAAAGCATTATTTTTCCTGGACTCAGTTTCTTCATTTATGTATGAGTGAAGCTTACCTGGACTCTGCATTAAGTTAATCAATTAAATCAAAGAACAAACCAGGTGCAAACAAGAAAAAGAAATAAAATGACTGATATTAATTTAGCACTTTAAGATCCTAGTGATTTACAAAGTGGTAGAGGTGTAGGCTAGGTGTACACATGATGGGAGCTGCTGTAGCCATCACTGCCAACATCAGGTTCATTTCCATTCTCTCTGAGACTTGTAGAAAAGAAGGGTGCTAATTAATTAGAGAAAGAAATATAGTAAGTACTGTATCCTCAGTAGTTAATATCCTCAAATCATCTATGTCACAGGGTATTCATCCTTCTACTAGCCCGGGCTCATAGATTCCATAGCACAAATGCCAGCTAAATTAAAAAAGGAATGTTGCTCTGAAATATAAGAATTATGAAAATCCACAAAAATTTCTTTAAGTAGTCCCATCTCTTCATCCCATTTGTAAAATATCTTGTTCTCAAATGACAAATTTTATCCTTAAGAGTTCTTTTTAGTGGCCATATGGTTTATTAAAAAACAGTAATAGGAATCATTATAATTGTTGCACAAAAAACTTTAAGAGACTACTTTATCCAATCATCTTTACTAATCATCCTCCTGAATTCCTGCTATAGTTCTTATGGAATGGGGGAAAAGATCAGGGGAGGAGTATATGATTGTTAGTAATATGCAAAGATCAATCCTTCAAATGTTATAAAGAAGGAAAGGAAAGACACAGGAAGAGGGATATGTCTCCTGGGCAGTCATCACCTTCTGCTAAAGTTTCTTAGGAGTTGCCAATCTTCTCTCTCATAGTAAGCTGGTCCTGTATACTGTTAGTCAGCTTTGTCTTACAGTGCCCTACTCTTTTCTTCCTTCTGGATACCTTGTACTACTTTCCTTTAACTGCAGTTATACCAGGATGCGGTTCAGATCTTTCTTGGCTCAGTCAAGACACAGAAGCAGTTGGACCATGAAGCATGCAACAAAAAGATCCAACACTAACTGACTGTAAAGGAAACTACCTAATGAAGCCAGACCTGAGGGACATGAGGCATAAAGGAAGTGCTTTATTCTGTTATGGGTTGATGAAAAGGAACCTTTTTTATTGGCTACATAGCTGGAACCTGGAGTCCATTCAAAAGAATTAATTTTGCATTGTAAGAAATGATGAGTAGGTTAACCAAAAACAAACAAATAGATATATAAAGACTGACATAAAATAAAATTATGAAGAATGAAATGAGCAGAATAAGAGAATACTATATATAGCAACAGAGATGTTGTTTCAATGACTTACAGATGTCCACTTCCAAAAAAGAACTGATAAATAGAAATAAATGAGACATAGTTTTATATATACAAATCTCTTTTTGATAAATGATTCCTTCTTTAATGTGGGAAGGGGAGAGAACTACAAAGTTATCTGGATATTTTAATGGAACAAACAAAAGAAATAATAAATTTTAATTAAAAAAAAGCACTAGTTACCATAAGCCAATCTCTTTCATCTTATAGATCCCTGCCTGGCTGTGTAGAGGTGAAAGAAGAGAGACACATGCATCATAGTGCTGAAAGGGGAGAAGTCTTGGACCCTCCTTGTTCAGAGCTGATAAAAGGTCTCTGAATCTGGTTCTCAATTCTTTGCCTCATCATTTAATTTTTTCCTGTTTTAAGTGAAGGAAATTGAGACTACCTATAATTTTGTGTGCTTCCAAAGGTCATGAGAGGTATTCATCAAGAAAGTCTAGTAGCAAAGTCTATGCCATGTTTTATATCCAGCCAGTCTAGCTACAAATCCCCAAGGATCAAAGAGTGACTTTCGTCATATAGCTTAGTAGTAGATGAAACATATTTCATCCAGAAATTATACTGAATTTGTATATGAACTTAGTGGGACCAATGTTGTACAGAAACCACATTAAGTTTGAACCCACTCTCCCTAGGGGATTCAGGTGGTATAGCGGAGAGTGTGCCTTCCAGTTATTCTGTTTATATTTCTGTTCTGGCTCTGAAGAAAATAATGCTAATTGAGGTTAGAGTTTCATTGGAACTGTCCATATAGAAAGTTAAACTAGAACGAAGGCTATAATTAGTAGCATTAGAAAAATAGTCATCTTAACCCTTTAGGGGAATCCAAGGAACCATAAAGAGGTTATATACCCTGGAAGAGTGAAGAAAGAACATCCTTATACCTGGGAGAATGGATTGGAAATCTCTTCAAAGGTGAAGGAAAAAAGAAAACTCAAAGATATTCAGGATTTGTTTACCTGTCTCCAAACTGCTTCCCTTTTCTTCTTTTTTGTTCTACTGAGTTCTTTTCCAGCAACACTTCTGAGAAGGTGAGGGACTATTAGAAGTCTTAGAGTCTCTTAATCACCCTTTTTTCTGCAAATATTATCTTTTTTTCCCTACTATAAATGACTTTTATTTCCAGCAAAGTTAAAGGCATGACTAGCAAGTATCTAGAAAAAGGAAATAATAATCACAAAGCCAGCAGGGCATGACCTCTATTGTATAGGTCACACCAGACTAACCACTTTCCTTTTGTTGTATTTGTTATTGTTGTTGAACAGGATCCTTAAAATAGTAGCTCAAGAGATCGCTAAATTTATAGTTTGCCTAGATTTTTTTTTATTCAACAAAACAGGATTTAATATCAACCTAAATACTTGTATAATCTTCAGGGATGGTGATGATTTTTTAAGGGTTTTTTATTTTTTATTTTTATTTTTTAACACAATTTTAGTATTTTTTTTTAGAAAAGTTAACATGGTTACATAATTCATGCTCTTACTTTCCCCTTCACCCCCCCCCCCCCCAAACTCCCCACCCCCACTCCATGGCTGATGTGTATTTCCACTAGTTTGCAAATATTATCTTAATTTACAGAGAACAGTAAATGAATTTCCCATGGTCATAAAAGCTTTGGTTGTGAGATGAAATCTCAAAATTTTGTTTTAACTTGTATCTCTCACTATTTGTGATTTGAGGCAATTGTTCACATTTTTCTTAATAGCTGATGAACTTCTTTCAAGACTGAAGGAACCTTCTCTCTGAATCCTTTGCCTTTCAGCTCCTGATTTCTTCCTCTTTGGCTTCTGGTACCCACCCAGGGCACTAATCTATACTCTGTCTACAGAGGGCAGAGAAAGCTTCATTAGAAAATTTAAATCTTTCATTAACGCTCCAGTGTATTTCAGGTTAGAAAATGTCAAGTCTCCCGGATGTCACCTTCTGTGATGCACGAAGGGTGAGGAGGGGCTTGGAACCTTGTGGATGGGATTTATTCTGTAGACATGAAAAAAGGTAAGCTAAACATATAAGTGATTAGTGATTTCATTTATGTACAATTTTCTTTTTCTTTGTATATGGAAATGCTTGTTTAATTTAGCTTTCTAAATTTTGGAATAAAAAACGTAAAAAATAAAGAAAGAAGCCTCTTCCCTTTCTGTGGCCCCACAATGGAATGCCTTTGGAATGTCTTTTGGGACTAGCTCTGTGTTAATGTTGTGGAACTTCAAGAAGGATGCCCATCTGTAACACTATTGTGTGAGATGTATATTCCTTTCAGTACCAAAATACATTTTATCTGAAACAATTTTCACCTTGAGGCTTTTGAATGGGTCCCTATTATCAGTTCATGCTGAGATAGATAATCAAAGGAGAGAAGCAATGCGACTGATTGTAAAAGAGTAAAATAGGTAACACTTTATTTAAGAGTGTCATATTACCCAGAACCCATCTGGTATTCATTGCAAATGCAAAGAACATTCCGAAAGAATAGGTCCACTCGGTTAGAATTGCAGCTCCTGGCTGCTTCAGAATTCCATCATGCAGTGAGGAAGTTAGTGTGCTTTAGCACTGCCTAATGGACAATTAGAATGAAATGCTACTGAGAAGGATATGCCATAAAAGGATGCAGAGGGGCTACAGAAACCAGTTTTCTAGTGATAAAGGGAAAACCTCTTAACACAGAAAGAACTCACATGCAAAACTCAGTTCCCTTAATAGGAAAGCAAACCAAATAGGGTCTAGGCACTTAGGTTTGTGGGTTTGTGATTTATAACTAATGTGCATTTGGGGCACACTTCAAGGTTCATCTGGTGGCATTAAAATAGTCCTAAATCTCATTTTAATCCCATCTTAAATGTCATTTTATGCTGGGAGGCCAAGTAAATAAGAAACACATCTGCCTAGATTGCAGACTTGAGGCCCCCCCCCCAAAAAAAAATCCAAAGTATAACAATGTCCTGGCATTGTTGACTTTATTCAGGTGTCTAAGAAATGCGGTGGTGGGGTCATATATAAGAGTGAACTGGACTTGCAGTTAGTTAAGACCTGAATAAAAATCTTGCTTCACACACTTACTCACTGTGGCAGCCTGGGCAAGTTACTTAACCTCTCTCAGTCTTAAGATTCTCATCTACAAAATAGTGATCATAATAAGAGCACCTAACTCAAAGGGGTGTTGTGAAGAGAAAATGGGGTCCTGCGTGTGAAGAACTTTGCAAAAGCTTAAAGTTTAAACAAATGCCTGCTCTCATTCAGGAAAGTATCAGCTACTATTTGGGTTGATCCATTTTACTTAAGATGGAAACAGCTTTAAATGGGCCCCTTCTTAGGTCTATGAATCCCAAACAACAAACACAATCTTTTGTTAGCCATGAAAATCATTAGATGTATATGTATATTTTTGTGTTAATGTGTGCATAGGCATGTAGGTGTGCTGGAACATCTCAGAGTGCTCCCAAAAGCAGGGATTTTAAAAAAATGTGGTTTAGGAGCTATTAAAACAGGAAAATTATGTACAGTTTCTGACAGCTACTTGTAGTGCATGGGGACATGCTTTTGGAATGACTTTAGGGGCTCATTTGGTATTAGCGCTGTTGAATATCAAGATGGATGTCCATTTGCAGCATTATTCCATGTCATTTGTACACCGGGTCTCCTGAGGCAAAGTTACACCAGATTCCAAATTCTCCATGGGTCTACATCCATTGAAAAGCATAGCTCATGAGCCCTGCCAATGTGTTTAGCTTTTATAATCAAAGGATGTGATTAGTTCAAAAGAAAGGCATTTAATGAAATAGCGGGATAACTCTAGAATTTTGCAACTTTAAAACATAAAGTTGCAAGCAGGGGTTGTTTTATTTTTTGTTCTTATATCTCTAATATCTAACATGCAGCAGATGTTTAATAAATACTTTAATGATTGGAAAAATAGCATTAAACATTTACCCCAGAAACCTATCTGCACAATATATATGCTAGCAGTGGAAAGAGTGGATGTATATATGATATGAGTTCAAAGAAGTACATACAACTTAAATGTTTGCTGCTGAAAGAGTACTGCTATCTTCTGGTGCTAAAATTCACAGAATATCAGAATTTCCAGAAAGAGAACAGACCTCAAAGACTTCTGGATCTAATTTGTGCTTTAAAAAAAATGCCCGTCTTCAACATACTTGGCAAGTTATCTGATCACCCAGTCTTAATAAGAAACCTCAGGAAGAGGAAATCCACGTGAACCGGAATGACCTCCAGGAATTGATGCAGAGTGAAAGGAGCAGAACCAGGAGAACATTGTACACAGAGACTGATATACTGTGTACAATCGAACATAAAGGGCTTCTCTACTAGCAGCAATGCAAGGATCCAGAGCAAGGCTGAGGGACTTATGAGAAAGAAAACCAGCCACATTCAGAGGAAGAACTGTGGGAGGAGAAACACAGAAGAAAAACAACTGCTTGATCACATGGGCTGATGGGGATATTATTGGGGATGTAGACACTAAACAATAACTCTAGTCCAACTATCAATAATATGGAATTAGGTCTTGATCAATGATCCATGTAAAACCCAATGGAATTGTAAGTCAGCTGAGGGGGCTTAGGGGTTTTTGGGGGAGAGGGAAAGAACATGAAACATGTAACTAGGGGAAAATATTCAAAATAAAAAAAATAAATAAAAAAGAAACCTTCAGGAAGGAAAGGCACACTTCTTCCAGTTCTCCCATTCCACTTTTGGAAAGTTCTCACTGTTGGCAAGTTTTACCTATACCCAACCTAAATTTGCCTCTTTGAAACTCCTAGACTTTGATTCTATGTCTGGCTTCTGGGGTCAAACAGAACAAGTTTAGTTCATTTTGTACAAGAAAGCCTTTTAGGTACTTAAAGAAAGAGATTACTATGAAGACTTAAGCCTTCTTTTTTCTAAACTAAATATTCCCAGTTCCTTCGGCTGATACTCACGCAGCAATCAAGTTATTTCCGTTTCCTGGTTGCCTTCCCTCTATCTAGTTTATCATTTGAAAACATTATGCCCAGGAGTGAACATAATACTTCATATGTTACTTCTTATTCCTGGCATTTTTGCTTCTCTATGTATGGCCCAAGATTATGTTTGCTTTCTTGGTCCCCATATCATGCTGCTGATTCACAGTGAGTCTGAATTCTGATAAAACTCCCAGAATTTTTTCAGACAAACTTCTAACTACATCTCTCCTTCTTGTACTTCCGAAGTTAATTTCCTTATCCCAAGAGTAAGACTTTAATATTGATCCTCGTTAAATATCATCTTACAGAATTTCAACCCATCAATAAACATTTATTAAGCACCTACTATATGCCAGGAATGTGCTGGGGTTTCAAAAAGAGCCAAAAGATAGTCCCTGCCCTCAAGGAGTTTACAATCTAATGAAGAAGACACCATAAGAACAAATATATACAAAGAAAGCTATACACAAGAATAAGAGGCGATAATGAAAAGAGAGAAAGCTCTGAAATTTGGAGGGGTTAGAATTTATCCCATGGCTCTCACCTGTCAAGTTATCTTTGCATAACACTTCTGCCACCCTGTCTGCCCCATAATTTCTTTAGCTGAAAATATGATAATAACATTGTGTGCAAATGATTGATAAAACTCTTTAAAAGCATGAAGCCAAACACATGTCCCTGGGGTGCTTCATTGGAGAGTCCCTTCTGAGCTGACATCCCATCATTAATGAATATTTTTGGATTGTGGCTGTTTAATCTATTTTGAATCTTTCTAATTGTACTAGTCTGTTCTTCTCCAGCTTTTCTTTAAGAATAGTGATAGGGGGGCAGCTGGGTAGCTCACTGGATTGAGAGCCAGGCCTAGAGACAGGAGGTCCTGGGTTCAAATCTGGCCTCAGACACTTCCCAGCTGTGTGACCGTGGGCAAGTCACTTGACCCGCATTGCCTACCCTTACCACTCTTCCACCTATAAGTCAATACACAGAAGTTAAGGGTTTAAAAATAAAAATTAAAAAAAAAGAATAGTGATAGATATTTTATTTAAAAAATATGCAATTAGCAAACATCAGGGATGGCATATGAAACTGTAAATTCTCTTATGTACAGTTTTTAAGTATAAAAGAGTACCTTACCCATTAAGGTTATGAATGTTCCCATGGGACATTATGATTTCTGCCTTTGGTGAGAAAAGGGGACTATTTTGTTCTCCTCTGAGAAAGAAGAATACTAGACTAAACTATCTTCCCCACCCCTAAATATAATTGATCTAAGGGCACAACTTTTAGGTTAAAAAGACAAAACAACAAAAAATACTGGTTTCCCAGGTCTCTCTTCCCTTAAAGGGAAAGCATATCAAACTTATATCTGCAGATTTATCTCTTTCACAACCAAGGCTAGTTACATAAAAGCCTATCACAAATAGTGAACGCTATGTAAACTTTGTAAACTTTGTCAGCTAAGCAGATAAGAAATATATTTGCAGATGTCCTATAGATTAGAATAGGCCAGAAAATATACAAGAACAGACCAGCTTTCCAACTGAGGTCAGTTTCTCCTGTTCTCACCCAACAGAGAGAGGATCTGTCCTCACTCAATGGAAAATTCTTCAGAATCTCCAGGGAGGAAAAGTGGTGATCAGACATGTTGAGGACTGCTGGATCCTTACATGTCTGTCTTTCCAAGTCTGTCTGTCTCTCTCCACATGTCTGAAGTTGATCCCAAGGGAGAATGGAATTATACAAGACCTCTTTCAATGAAGATTGAGATATAAAGATGAAGAAATAGAATATGGAGAATAGAAATAAGAATAATTCCCTTCTCTGAAATTCTTACACCAACTCTGCCCTTCTTATATTAGCACAGGATCAGTCAATACTGTGTCAGCACCATCACCAATAATTCAGAATCATGTTCTGAACTTATCTTTTACCAGAACTTTCTTGTGCTAAGCAACTGATCAACTAACTTCCTTAGCAACTTATTCATTTATTCTTTTTGCCTTGGGCTTACAGCGTCTTCTTAGATACCAGCCTCCCTTACTTGGTTTAGCTGTGATTTTGGGTCTCTCATGGGGTTTAAAGCTCAGTTACAAATGAACAATCCAATCCCTTCTCCTAGCCCTTGTCCCCCATACCCCTACTTTATTGTTGTAGAGGGCAACACTAATCTCCTATTCGCTCAGGCTTACAATCCAGGAGTCATATTGGATTCCTCACTTTTTCTCATCTTCTTCCCCCATATCCAATTTGTTACCAAGAACTTTGATTATCTATTTAACCTTTGCAGCATCTCTCCTATACATATCCTTTTGCCTTCTGACATAGCCACCGTTATAATGCAGTCCCTGGATTATTGCAATATTCTGCTGCTGGGTCTGCCTGCCTGAAGTCTTTTCCAACTCGAATCCATCCTCCATTTAACCATTAAAGGGATTTTCCTAAAACTCAATCTGATCATGTTACTCTTCTCAATAAACTCCAATGACTTCCTGCTGTCTCTAGGAACCAATACAAAATGCTTTGTTTGGCATTCAAAACCCTTTATAACTTTCCCCCTGCTAGCCTGCCAGTATTCTTACACCTTCACTCCCTTATAAGTACTCTTAGATTCAGTGATAATGACCTTCAGGATGTTCTAGGAATAAGATGCCCCATATCTCAACTGCAGGATTATTCTCTGATTGCCCCCTCATGCTTGGAACTCTTCCTCTTTTCTGACTGCTGAACCCCCTGACTTCCTTTATTTAAGTCCTAACTAAAATCCCACATTCTACGGGAAGCTTTCTTCAATTTCTCTTAATTCTAGTTCTTTCCTCTGTTCATTATTTATTCTGTATGTAGCTTGTTTGTATGTATTTCTTTGCATGTTATCTCCTCCATTTCATTATAATCTCCCTGCAGGGCAGAGACTCTCTATTGCTTCTTTTCATATTCTCAGCACTTAGCAGCACACAGTAGGTGTTTAATAAATGTTTACTGATTGATTGATATTGCCCCTTAAATTATAAGACACACACACAAAAATGATTCCTGGCTATACATAAAACAGAGAAGCATGACACTATAATAAGAATCTTTCCCCCTATCCCAGAGTACTTAAAAGGCTGTTAGAAAATTCAGTAGATCAAATAATTGGCAGAAAAACAAAATGAGAGTCCCCCCTTCTCTTTTGCCCTCTCCTCATGAGGGAATTCATAGCTTTTATTGCAGTTTTACACTAATGATACATGCTAAAGGGTACATTCTCCTGGAAATGTTGCTTTTACTTAGTTATGTCCAGCAGAAAATGATTCCGGCTTGAACTTTTTGCTCTCCTCCTTCCCCTCCATACACTTGCCTCTGTGTGAAAGTTGAGGCTGAAATCTCTCAGTCATGAAATGTGTGAGCTAGTAACCTCTAGTCATTTCATCAATCAGGGCTGTCTCTCTGCTATGTGTTATGCCTCATTATAAGTAATGTCCTTGTATATAATTCCATTCAGAATACAAATTGAATCTTATCAAAATGTAATCTCTTTCAATCCTTCTTGCAAATCAAAGCTATATTAACATGCTCTGTAGCTTTTTGGAAAGGAAGACTAGGGAAGGTGACAGAATTCTTTCCTGGGTGAAATGCCCTACAGTTGGGGGGTGCCTAGATGACAAGAAGGTAGAAACCAAGCCCTCCCCTCCACCGCCTCCCCCATGGGGTGGGGGGTGTTAAAGACAGCAATGAAGAAAGGCTGGGAATGATGGACTGAAGGGAAAGCCCATCAGGAAGGAGAGAAATAAGATGCCGATTTTACACCAGTGGCAAGGAACCCGTTCTGCAATGTTATCCACCTCCAGAGAAAGAACTGAGAAAGTATGACTGCAGATTGAAGCAGACTGTTTTCCACCTTATTTTTCTGGTGGGAATTTTTTTGAGATACATATCTTTCCATAATATGACTAATATGGAAATATGTTTTGAATGATCACACGTGTATCATCTGTGAGAAACTGTTTACCATCTCAGGGAGGGAAGAAGGAAAGGAGGAAGGGGGAGAATCTAGAACTCAAGGTTTTTTTAAAAAATGTTAAAATTCTTTTTACATCTAATTGGAAAAAAATAAAATATTACTCAAAAAAACACAATTTAAGAGCCTCCTACACGCCTAGCTCTGAGGATTTAATATTTCTGAGAAAATGTAGCAAATATGCATTGTCTATAAAGAAATATAATTTTTTATAGTGCTTGTGTGGCTGTGTTGGCGTATATTCATTTGTAGCTTGTATCTATGACCCCAGGCTTCAGAAAAGTCCCTGGATCACAGCTGAATGTAGACTAGGAGAGGCCTGGTGTCTGGATAAATAAGAGACTTGTGACTACAATTATGCCTTAAAGGAGCTTAGCTTAAATTCTTTCAAAATGAAAGAAAGCATAACAAAACAACAAAAACTCCACTCTTTGTTTTCCTCTGCCCATTGTGCTTTTCAGAACACAGTTGGCTCTGTTCAACCTCTACCTACCCTCACCCTCACCCCTGATCTCTTCTTTCTAAAATACCTTTGATCAGTTAATTATGTAAGCATGTGTGATGATGCTTAATTGCTTCGTATGTATATTGCCAGTCTTCTGAATGAAATTTAAGTTCTTTGGAGGCACCAGAAGTGTCTTATGGGTTATTAAAAGGGCAAAGAGAACGTGACAACTTTAGGAGTCAGAAGAACTGTGTTCAAGTCCCCTTTGAGACATACAAACTGTACAACCCTCAACAAGTCAATTATTTATTCTCTATGTACCTTTTTGATAAAACAGATAATATAAGTGCATTGACTTTCCAAATTTACTGGTTTGGGAAACTCTAAGTATTGACTTCCCTGGCTTCCTTTAAGTACCAGTTGAATTCCATCTTCTACCAGAAGCTCTTATCAATGAGTCTTAATTCTAGTGCCTTCCCCCCGTTAATAATTTCCTATTTATCTTGTATGTAGTGTGCATTGTATACATGTTTTCCGCTCATTAGTTTAGAAGCTTCTCAAGAGCAAAGACTATCTTTGTCTCTTTTTGAATCCTCAGTGTGCTTGGGATATAGTTGAAACTTAATAGTGTAATATTAATGAATAATTTTAATTTAATAATTAATCATTTTGTTTTATATTAATAATTATAATATTATTAGTATTTATTAATAATTTTAAAAATCCCTACCTTTGGGCTTAAACCAATACTGTGGATTGGTCCCAAGGCCAAGGAGCAGTAAGGGCTAGGCAATGGGGTTAAGTGACTTGCTCAGGGTCACATAGGTAGGGAGGGTCTGAGGCCAGATTTGTTCTATGCCTGGCTTTCAATCCACTGAGCTACCTAGCTGCCCCCACTTAGTAAATTTTTAATGATTGATGGATACAACATAAATGGGACCTGTTATCTGTAAGAAGGGAAGAAGAGAAATAGGTTGCAAATAGGTGAAAGAGAGAGGCTTGCTGGACCTGACTGCATGCTGTGGAACTGAGGAGGCTGTATTCTGGAATATGGGGAAGGGGATAAAAGTGAACACAGGCAATTACTGAGGGGTTCTTAGACTTCCTGTAGCTGGGACAGTCTGAAGCTTGAACTTCCTCTCTCTCCATCTCTGTGAACTGAGGAGGTTTTTTTGGTTTCCTATCCCCTGGAGCCAAATACCTTGATCTCTGCTGCTCCTGACTAGAGAAAGTCCTTCATTGACTTAATATCAAAAGAGTTCCTGCAAGCTGGAAGTACATGTTAACTCAGAAGACCTGTGATTGGACAAGCATTTACAAACTTCCTGTGGTGGGAAAGCCAGAAGTCAACTTGGGCCTAACCCTACTAGGGTTGTACCCTGACATAAAGGGTTCACCCTGAAGGTATTCAGAAGACCTGTTTTTCCTATAAAAGTAATCTGGGAGGATTAAATAGTGTCAGGTAGCTAGTCAGTTCTGGGAAGTTAGACAGACAGAGTGGGAATTAGGGAACATGGAAGAAAATGAAGAAATCTCCAAGAAGAGATCTTAGAAGGTGGGACATTAGCCAGAACCCTTAGAGATAGGGAATCCTAATTCCTTAATCATTCCCTTTATCTTTCAATGTTTCCAAAAACAAATTCCTGTCCTATTTTTAAAATGTGTCTGGGAGTCTGAGAAGCACTCTGGTCATTGTGAGGAGGCTCACAGGCCTTTTCTCTGTGGGGTACCAAAGAACCAACTAAACCTTTGTATCTTTACATTATCATCACTATCCCACCAAGAATCTACATTATTTCATATATTAATATCTATCATAATGCTGGGTATATAAAAGTGAATCAATAAATACATATAAGTACAGTATGAGTGACATGTAACTTATTTTAGTTTTAATTTTCTTAAAATCATAATTAAATCATAAGGTCGATGGTTCCTTAGGTCAACTTGACTGGCTTATGAGCAAGATGCTTACTGAAAATCAAACTGCTGCCAAATTTCTTTCTAGGTCTCAAGAAAGAAAAAAAATAAACTGGCATTGCCAATTGCATAAGCAAATTTAGCTATATAATCTACTATTATTGTGTAAACATTTACAACTTAAAATATGAATGCACTCAACTAGAGCAGATGTTTTAGATCAAATAATTGAAGTGGGTAGTTGACTAGAACACACTTTATGAAAGTATTACTCTCAGACACTCTTACTATAAGGGAATTTTTATTTTTTTTTTGCTACCTGCCCAGATCATCTAAGATGGAAAGATCAATGTGGGATCAACTCAAGGGACCAACTTTGGGGAGAATTATCCTGTGGTGGTCTACCACAGGGTCATTGCTTTTCATTTGTTGTGTGGTTACAACTGCCTGCATCTTTTAATCTATCCAATGGAAGTATAGTTGCTCTCTCTTTTCAGTGTTTTCCAGGGGCCTTATTCAATCATAGCCTGGGTACCATGTACTAAGTTGGGCAGGGTAGGATATTTTATCCTCCTGTTAGGTCTTGTGGCCCTTAGAAACATGTCTAGAACTTTGACCTTCTTTTATTTGTCCTCTTCAGTTCTATGTGTAAAGAATAGAGTCCCAGATGTGAGAGTCTGAGTCATGGCAACATTAGAGTTCAGGATTTCAGGTCAGATTTTCTCATTATCCCAGTTGAGATGTCCTGAGAAGCTAAAGTTTGAGACATAAGGCCATGGAGGGTTTTGGACTTGGAACTTGGTAGAACCAATGTCATATAAGAACTAAATGAATCTTAAACCTGAAACCCTTTTTCCCCCTCTGTAGAAACTGAGGGGGTAATGTTGGGGGAACTATGCCCTCAAGTGGTGGGAAGAATGCTTATCTTAATAAACACTTAAAGAATGTATTCTTTTGAAAAGCTCTACTTTTGTAAGAATGAGGTGGCACAGTAGATAGAGTTCTTCTAAGCCTGGAGTTAGGAAGACAAGGTCAAATCCAGTCTCATACACTTCCCATGTGACCCTGACCAAGTCACTTCACCCTATTTCCTTCAGTTTCCTCATCTTTAAAGTAAGCCGGAGAAGGAAATGGCAAACCTCTCTAGTATCTTTGCCAAGAAAAGCCCAGGAACTGTCATGTAGAGTCTCATACTACTGAAATGACTGAACAATAAAAATCTGACTATTAGGTGTTTACAGGAGTGTTTAAATCCCTAAAATTGGGAGAACACAATTGGTAGGGGCTTGAGTCAATGGAAGATATGAGAAAACTACTTGAATCTCTAAAGATATGGGTATTGGGAGGAAATGTAATATTCCTGGTCTTCAGATAGTGAGTGGCCCATAGTCACTGTCGTAATAATTTGATATTAAATTCCATAGTTATTCCAGATGACTTCCCATAAGTCATTTTCATTTTTCACTTTACTCTCTGGTTCCTCAGGAATATTTTACAATTCATAATATTTAAAGCCAAAAAGCTCTATAAAGTTCATTTGATCTAGCCTATTCATTTTACAAATAAAGAAACTCAGTAATGTTATGTAATTTGCCTGTTAAGACACAGGTTCTATTTGGCAGAGATGAGATTCAAATCCAGGGATTTCCTTTTCAAATCAAGTGATCTCTCCATATACCTCTATTTTGGGAACTCAAACTTCTAGTTCATAGCTCTTGGATAGGCATCATGTACCAGATTTTCAATATTATTTCTTTCTACTTTGAGAAAGATACCATATGTTGGTGCTAGATTCCCCTTAGCATGGATAAGACAATAAGCACACACACTTTTCATTCCTTCCCCTCCCACCATCAATACCTGCAAGAATTCATTTTCCAAATTAAGCCAAGTTTGGTGACAGTGAGACAGTGAGACAGTCTTTGACACATTATATGTTGGTTCAATTTTCCAATGGGCATATCTCTAGATCTCTTATAAATATATTACTGTGTCCAAGGTAATGATGGGGAGATTCAGCAACTTGTCTAATGGCTCAGGCTTTGCTTTTATGCTTAGGGAGCTCCATTTCTCTTTCACTTCTATGCTTTGGGGGATTAAGACATCATCATTGATTACAAGAGTAAAATAGTGACCAAAAAAATCTTGTGGCTTGCTTTAAAGACTGCTCCATTCTTATCTCATTGTTTAGTAGTTTAAGTCATATCTGACTCTTTATGACTCCATTTGGGATTTTCTTGGCAAAGATAACTGGAAGGGATTGCCATTTCCTTCTCCAGCTCATTTTAGAGATGATGAATCTGAGGCTAACAGAGACAAGTGACTTGCCCAGGGTCACACTAGTAAGCATCTGAGACTGGATTTTAATTCAGATCTTCCTGACTTGTGGCCCAGAATTCTATTCACTGTGCCACCTAGATGCCCCATTCTTATCTTATCCTGCACACTTATTCAACTTATTTGTATGTGAACTTCACAAGGCTTCTTAATTTATGATCACATGTTACTTTAGTGAATAGTCCCCTTTATACAACCAACTTGCATGGCAGATAGACAGAAACTTTTACATTATATTCCTCTTGGGAAATCACAGACATTTCTGTCTATATTTGGACAATTATTCTTTTTTGCATTTATGCCACAATTCAAATATCTGACTATGATTTGTCCCCAAATCAACTCAAGTTCCCATTGCCAATCTCATAGCAACTGAAAAAAATCACCTGAAACTCCATTTTCATAAAACTAGCAAAGTATGTTCAGGTTATACATTTTAGAATGAAACATTTTATTTTTTGTCTATAAAATGAAGTTAAATTAGATGACTTTTAAGTTCTCTTCTAGATATAAAATTATGTCCCAATAATTTGAGTTTAAAACAATTAGCTATTGAAAAGAATATTTTCTGTATATACATTCAAGGGTTGTTCACTCTTTCTCCATGAAGAAATATCTGGGTTTTTCTTTGTACTAGTTCAGCCCATAGATGTGGGCTTTGGCTTCATGGCTGGGTGATGTGATGAGCAGGAGTCCTACTCATCACCTGACTCTTCTACTGACTTTTAGGTCCTGTTTCTGAATCTCTTGGTCTTCCTCTGACAGCCTTTTGGGATTTCTGGCAAAGCTGTTAGTTTTCCTCCGATTCTCCAGTATCACTCTAATCTAGTCTTCCAAGCATGTCAAAGCTGGAAAATCCTGGGTCCTATGTGCCCTGTGAACTAATTCTTGAGAATGTTACTCAGGTCTCTCCTAAAAATATTCATCAATCGCTTCCCAGGCCAAAATAGCTCACAGCTGCTAAAACTCATTAATATATTCAATTAACAACCTTGTAACCATCTTTAATCTCAGCATTTAGGTACTTCATTCCTCTTTCTCTGCATTTACCCCCAAGTCACAAAGAACTCAGGCCTGAAAGGTTAACAGTTGCCCAGCAAGAGGCTCATCATCAATATTCAAAGCATCATCAGTAATCAAGTATGCCACCCTCCTTCTTTTTCCACTCACCTATACTAGTTTTCTAATGACAACGCTTAGACCTCATTAGTTTCTAAAAAGCTAGATTTCAAAGGCCAATTCCTAGTGGCCAATTAAAGCCAGGGTCTCTTCCCTTCATCTCTGAGAAAATGGGAGAGCAACTACTGTGGGCACTGGCAGAAAGTGAGTGGATGGCAAGGAATTAAAGAGTAAAACAAATATGGTCCCCTAGAAAGGTTATGCTTGCTAAACCAATACACCACATTCCAATCCATTCCCTGTATGTTTTACCCTGTTACAAGGGAAGGTTATATATTGGGAATGGAATGTGTAATAAAAAACCAAAAGGTATCAATAAAATCTTGAAAACTATATTGCAACAGGGATTGCAGCTTCTCCAATATTTTCCCATTTTGATATTATAATCAAGGTATTAGATAGTCATTTTGCTAATAACAATATATTTCCTCATAGACATGTAACCATGAACATAATGGATATGTTTGTTAGTAGCATTTCCTCATAAGAGATACTATTTATTGGATCATATGTAAAATGTTTTATTTTGAAAAGAAATTAAATTTATAATATAGTTTGCTTTGTCTTTGGAGATGGCTGATGTGGCATCTGGGAGATGAGATTGCAAAGAATTGTTATCCTTCTGGAAGACTCTGGTGCTGGAGAACAGAGAGTTTGAGGAGGGAGATAGGAGAGAATATTTGCCCCTCTGATCCAGATCATATGTTAGTGACTACCATTTTTTTGGTTGGCAGATGCAAGAAATATTACTTAATACTATTTGTTGTTTTATATGCTAGTGTGCATTTTTGTTATTAAACACATTTCTTTTTGAAAAATAGTCACTTCAGATTCTAAGTCTTTATCCTATAGCTAATTCAGTATATTGTACTTGCTTATATAAAGATCTTCTCATCAGCTTGTCAGAAAGTATAAACACATTAAAGAGCCTTCATAACAAGGCACCACATTTTTCAATAAGTCTATTTGGAATGCAAACATAAAGTTGTTTTACTGAGGATAAACGCAATCAATAAAAGAATGGAATCTGCTAGAGCTGCACTTGTGAGGCATTTTGATTCTGATGATTTGACTTTGATGAGTGAGGAAGGAAGGACATGTCAAAGCTATCAAAAGTCACCTGAAAAATGCTCGAAATCACTACTAATTAGAAAAATACAATTTAAACAACTCAGAGGTACCAGCTCAAATTTATTAGATTGGCTAATATGACAGAAAGGGAAAATGATAAATGTTGGAGGAGTTGCAGAAAAAAACAGGACATGGATACCCTGTTGATAGAGTTGTGAACTAGTCCAACCATTCTGTAGAATAATTTGGAACTACAACCAAAGGGTTACAAAACTGTGCATACCTCTTGACCCAGAAATAATGCTACTAGGGCTTGATCCCAAAGAGATCAAAGAAAAAGGGAAAGGACCTCTATATACAAAAATATTAAGCGCAGTTCTTTTGTGGCAGAAAAAGAACTGAAAATTAAATGGATGCCTGTTAATTAGGAAATGACTGAACAAGTTGTGGCATATGACTGTGGTGGAATATTATTGTGTTAAGGGGATGGTTTCAGAAATACCTCGAAAGATTTATATGAACTGATGCAAAGTGAAGTGAGCAAAACCAGAACATTGTACACAATAACTGTAATATTGTAAGGTTGATTGAATGTGAAAGACTCAGTTACTCTGATCAAAACAATTTGAAAGAACTCATGACGAAAAATTCTTTCCACCTCTGGAGAGAGAATTGATAGACTCTGAATGCAAGCTGATGCATAAAATTTTTAAAATTCCTTCATTTTTCTTGTTTTATTTTTTTGTTGGTGTTTTCTTTTACAATATGGCTAATATGGACATGTGTTTTTCATGACTACACATGTATAATTGATATAAAATTGCTTGCCTTTTTAAGGAGAGGGAGTGAGAGAGGAGAGAATTTGGAATTCAAAATTAAAAAAAATAATTGCCAAAAATTTTTTGTAAATAATTAGGAAATATTTAGCGAAATCAATAAATTATATTTTAAAAAAAGAAAGGAAGGAAACAATAATTATTATGCACTTACAATGTGCCAGGCACTATGCTTAAATGCCTTACAAACCTTACAAATATTGTCTCACTTGATCCTTACCACAGTCCTGGAAGTAGGTGCTATTATTATCCTCATTTTACAGATGAGGAAACTGAGTTAATAGATTGGACTTTGTCTAGGATTGCACAGTGTTTGAGACTAGATATGAAATCAGGTTTTTCTGATTCTAGATCCAGTAGTCTATTCACTGTGCCACCAAAAGGATAGGTACTGAGATTGTACCCATTTAGTCAAGAGCTGGCTTTGACTGATTCCCTCAGTCAAACTGCTACAAGGCTTTAGAATCATCTGGAGTTGTTCTCTGTTTTTTTTTTTTAACATTTATTAATATTCATTTTTAACATGGTTACATGATTCATGCTCCACCTTTCCCCTTCAACCCCCCCCCCCGCACCCCCCCCCTAACCT
>NC_058134.1:179818047-179821180 GCF_016433145.1 Gracilinanus agilis | reverse complement strand
CTTATGAATTCCCTCCCCCTTCTCCCCTCCCTTTTTTTGTTCTCCCCACTCCCCTGCTCCCCTTGGTTTATCCCTTCTAACTTCCTCAGAAGGGTAAGATAAGAGTTTTATTTCCCAATGGATAGTATAGCTACTCCCCTCTCTGGGTTGATTACACTGAGAGTAAGGTTTGATTATTACCTCTTTATGCTCTCTTCCTCTCCTTCTTATAATAGTATTTGTCCCCTCTCTCCCCCATGCCCTCTTTGTGTGTAATAGAATATTCTATTTTCTTATTCGCTCAAGTTTCTCTTGGTGTCCCATGCTATTCTCCCCCTCTTTCCCATCCCCCATGCCATCTTAGATTATTTAGTGTTCCACCCTCACCCTGTTAATTATTCTTCTTATTACTATAATAGTGAATATTATAATAGTGAATAGAGTTCACTACAGAGAATTAAACATAACATTTCTCTACAAAGGAATACAGATAATTAGATCTCACTGAGGCCCTTAAAAAGGCAAATTTAAAAATTATAAGTTTTCTTTCTTTCCCCTCTGTATCTTATTTACCTTTTCAGGTTTCTCTCGATTTTTGTGGTTGGATATCAAACTTTCCATTTAGCCCCGGTCTTTTCTGTGCAAATACCTGGAATTCTTCAATTTTGTTGAATGCCCATACTTTCCCTTGGAAATATATAGTCAATTTTGATGGGTAGTTGATCCGTGGTTGCAGGCCCAGCTCTCTTGCCTTTCTGAATATTGTATTCCACGCCTTGCGGTCTTTTAGTGTTGAGACTGCCAGATCCTGTGTGATCCTGATTGTTGCTCCTTGATATTTGAATTGTTTCTTTCTGGCTTCTTGTAAGATTTTTTCTTTTGCTTGGAAACTCTTGAATTTTGCAATGATATTTCTTGGTGTTTTCCTTTCTTGATCGAATGCCGCAGGTGTTCTATGAATCCTTTCAATGTCTATATTGCCCTCTTGTTGTAGGACTTCAGGGCAATTTTGCTGAATTATTTCTGTTAGTATAGAGTCCAGGTTTTTATTAATTTCTGTTTTTTCTGGAAGACCAATTATTCTCAAATTGTCTCTTCTAGACCGGTTTTCTTGGTCTGTCACTCTCTCATTGAGATATTTCATGTTTCCTTCTATTTTTTCAGTCTTTTGGCTTTGTTTTATTTGTTCTTGTTGTCTTGAGAGATCATTAGTTTCTACTTGCTCAATTCTAGCCTTTAGGGATTGATTTTCGGCTATAATTTTTTGGTTTTCGGCCATAATCTTCTGGTATTCCTTTTCAATCTGGTCATTTCTTGTGTTCAATTTGCTTATCAGTTCATTTGGTTTCTGAGCCTCGCTTTCCAGTTGCAAGATTCTACCTTTTAAACTGTTATTTTCTTGCCAGATCTCTTCCATTTTCCTCAAAATCTCAGATTTGAACTCTTCCATAGCTTGTGAGGAGTTTTCCTTATTTGGGGAGGGTCTGGATGGTTGTTTGTTCTCCTCCTCTGTTTGCTCGGTTGTCTGGATTTTCTCTGTGTAAAAGCTGTCGAGTGTTAGAGACTTCTTTTTTTTGTTATTATTCTTTCTCTTCTGAATTTCCTGTGACTGATTAGCCATCATTAGCCCAGCAGCTTCTCAGGTTTATCCTCGCGCTCAGTGTCTGTCAGAGATCTATTGGCTCCTGAGGTCTGAGTTCTAGTTTTTTCCAAGGTCAAGCCCCCTGGTGGATTCCCTTGCTTGATCCTCTGCAGGAGGTTCCTTTACAAGTCTCAGGGCGCTACTTCCACAGTCGTATACCCGTCTGCACTGGTTCCCCACTTAGGCTTTAGTTCCTGGCTGTGTTTGCCTCCACCCACGCCTCTGCTCAGCGGGCACTCTGCGCCCAGCGTCCACTCTCTGCTCCCGCGCGCTCAGATTTCGCGTGCGTTCTTGACTTAATGGGGTCCTAAGTCTTGCTGCTCTCAGGAACAGGTCCCGGAGCTGCCGATGACTCGATGGGTGCCCCAAATTTGCTCTATTTCTTTTTAGCTGGGTTCGGAGCTATAGGTGAGTGTGGAGGGGGTGGGGGTGGGGCGGTTGCTCAGCTCGCGATTGAGTGAGAGCCCTTTTTAGCCTGGAAATGTCTCGATTCCACATACCTTCCACGCTGTGCCCTGTTGTGGGGTTCCTCCGTTCGTCTGGACTTGTTTTTATGTCCCCTTGAGGAGTTTTGTGTGTTTCGGTCAGGAGAGGTTAAGAGCTGCTTCTTACTCTGCCGCCATCTTAACCCGGAAGTCCTGTTCTCTGTTTTGAAAGAACTAAATAGCCTGCTTGTTGGTTGGTACTACTTATCTATCTATAGGTAATATCATGCATGATTTGGAGTATAAGTAGTTTTTAGGTTTATTGGGGTTTTCATGGGACAAAAAGGGCTGATGAAGTTATTCTGGTTGCTATTCCCATGTTTTTACAAGAGTAATCAACTGTTAAAAAATTAGATAGAATGACCCTATCACAACAGAATGATGATTTGGAGGCGGAAGGCAGAGCATTTATGTTTTATGGCAAAAACATTTTTGTTTTCTTGGGCTAAAAATACTTTTACACATTAATATTTTAACTATCATATTTAAATATTAAATCATTTTTTCATTACTGATAATAATGTATGTATTTTTGAAAAATGAGTATTATAAATAATAAATGCAAAGTTTTAAAATTTGAACTCTGATATAGGAAGGTAAAATTATTAGTTTTATAGATCAGTTAGATCCATTTACAAAAAATTTACAAAATAATATTTTTATATTTTCCCTATTTAAAAATAACCCACCATGCAAATGAAGTCCAATTATTAGTCATTTGACCAATCTCTTATTAGTCATTTGAAGAGTATAAAGAAGAAATTCTCATTTTATTTGAAAGACTGAGATATTTCTAAATATGAATGGATCCTTAAGGAATCAATCTGCCATGGATGAAAGGCATATTTCATATTAATTCATCTGAACAATAATGGTTAATAGGTTTTTCTTGTAATCATACGTTAAAATAAGTGTTTAAGCTCAAAGTCTCTGGTTTATTCAACAAAGTGATCCAAATATTTGTTGTTTATAAAATTTGTGTGTGTGTGTGTGTGTGTGTGTGTGTGTGTGTGTGTGTGTGTGTGTG
>NC_058134.1:179710476-179818040 GCF_016433145.1 Gracilinanus agilis | reverse complement strand
TGTGTGTGTGTGTGTGTGTGTGTGTGTGTGTGTGTGTGTGTGTGTGTGTGTGTTTGTGTGTGAAATAGGGCTTTTTCTAACTATAATTGCTATAAAAGGAAAATTTTATCTTTTATTAATTGTTAAAAATAGCATGAATAGCAATATCATTAATGATGTTATGTTTTGAGAAACTTTGCACTAAAAGACAAGTTTAGCTATAACAATATTATTATATTTCATAAGTATGAAAAAAGAGGATTTGTGAAAGAATAACTATTTGAATGTGTCATATAATTTTATTATATTCTAAGCTTTATGTTATAAAATTATAATACATATATAATTTTATTTAAATAAAATATGATTTAAATAAAGTATTTATGTAGATTATTTTATGAAAAGTACAGAGGACAATTTTTTGGACTAACAATGGGTAGCATTGACGCATAAATTTCAGAAACCACTTCCTTGGTGGTGTTTTCAACTATGATTTGGATCAAGGGCTAGGATAGGACACTTGAATAATGAACACACACACATCCATATTATTTTAGACCTTTCTTCTATCTGAAGTGAAAAGTTGGACACTCTGGGAATGCTCCTTGTTACTCTCAGGTCATGAGGGTAAACTTTAGTTAACCACAGTAGCAATTTACAGAATAATACCTCAGTGATAAATTATTTAAGCTCTTGGAGAGCAGGGTTCATTTGGTGCTTGCTGCCTTTATAACTTCTTTCCCATATTTGTATCCAAGTAGTGAAGCATCAGTTCCCTTCATTATGGCATTGCAGGAGTCAGGGATAGAAAATATAAGCTGGGGTTCACTCCCATAGCCCCCTTCTTGGTCATTATATCTTAGAATCAGAAGAGGCTTTGGGAATTATCTAGTTCTATGTCCTACTGAGAATAGGAATGTTTTTGTCTCCAACTCAGCAGCAATATTTGACTTCTTATTCAAAAACACAGACTAAAAGGTACCTCAGGTGTGATAGAGACTATCATTTATACTTGACCAAGAATCACTTCTATAATATATATGATAAGTGATCCTCCAGATTGAAAAGTAAAGTAAACTAGGCAGTTCATTCTATATTTAGGCATCTCTAACCGAAAGGAAAGTTTTATTTTGCTTTGTTATGGGAAATAGAGCTAAAATTGTAACATTCAAGAATTCATCCTGGTTATACCCTAGCTCTACAGAGCAAATCGACTCTTTTAAATACCCCCAACTGCCAGTGTGAATAATCAATATATACTAGTACCGTCTCCACTTCTCCAGAAAGCAGTTTGAAGAGTACTCACATGCTCAATTGATGAAAAGATAAAAAGGATCACTCCGTCATCTACTTTTCCTGCTCAGTGGCCAATAAAGGGATTGCTCCATCATCTTCAAAGCACCTAAACCCTTCATTGCCAAATGGTATATGGCTGGTTGGAAGCAGGAACTTTGTTATCCCAAAGACTCAAGCATTCAGCTGGCATACTTGATTTTCTGTGATTTTTTTTTAGGGAAACCATCATATTTTTAGAACATCGCAATAATTCTGTTTTCTCTTTGTCTATCTTTAAAACTTTAATCTTTCTCTTACTGCCATTACTACCATTTTTAGAATTATGCCAAATAATTGCAGAAAAAAGTTACATGCTTGCTTTATTTCTCTATTTATTGAGAAAGTTCCTAATGTTTCTTCTTTATGTGTTAGGGTGTTTTTTTTTTTTTTTTAGAGATACTTTTTATCATTAAGAAAGGTCCTTCTATACTTGTGCTTTGTAGGATTTTTAGAATAAATATAATTTGTCAAATGTATTTTGTGCATTTATGCAATTGTATAGTTTTCTAAGTTTTGAAATACAATTTAATTGATTATTCATTTTCCCCTAATGTTATGCCATTTGTGGTCCTTTATATAAGAAGAAAAATGATTAAAATGAACAATTTAAAAATAAATACATTGTGTGTGTGCATTTGGCCAGGATTTTCTTTTAAAAATTGGACTCTGTCCATTATTGTTATGTCTAATATCATTATATTGGAACATCATTCTCTTTCTTTGCTTCTCTGATAGAGGAATAGACTGTTTTGGTTTCTTTTTTATTCTACCTCCTTGTTATATTCCTCATCTTCCTCTCCCCCACCCTTTCTTCCTACCTCCACTCTCCTAGTTCTGTATGTTCTATCTTCCCATATTAGAACATATACTTCTTGAGAGTAGGTATCATCTTATTTTATTGAATTTTTATCCTAAGCACTGGTGCTCTATTGATATCTATCTATCTATCCCCCTCAATTTTATAGAATAATTTATGATAATTAAATAACAATTTAATAATTGTACTTTAGTACAAGCGTTAATTGTGCTTTAAAGTTTAATACAATTGTCCTGGATGTCCACCTGTAACAGGGAGAAGAGTTTTCTTTGGAAGTACTTTTTTAGTTAGTTACATTTCCTTTTCTGAAACTGGACTTAACCGAGACCTCTAGTATATGTTTCATTTATTTGAGTAGTTTATATTTTTTAACTAATTCTTCAATTCTTTTGAATTCTTAATTTTGCTCACCTTAAACTATTTATAGGAGACTGTGGTAATTGTTCTTATTTCTTCTGATTACTGTGAATTCATCTTATTTTTTTAACCTATTAATTTTATTTCTTCCCTTTTATTTTTAATCAGGTTTGCTAAGAGTATATATATACATATATATGCATATATATATATATATATATATATTTTTTTTTAACCCTTACCTTCCGTCTTGAAGTCAATACTGTGTATTGGCTCCAAGGCAGAAGAGTGGTAAGGGTAGGCAATGGGGGTCAAGTGACTTGCCCAGGGTCACACAGTTGGGAAGTGTCTGAGGTCAGATTTGAACCTAGGATCTCCTGTCTCTAGGCCTGACTCTCAATCCACTGAGCTACCCAGCTGCCCCCTTGCTAAGAGTATATAAATTATATATCTCTTCAGAGAACCAGCTTTGTTTTGTTTGCAATTCTATAGTTTTTTTTGTTTTCTAATTTTTCTATTTTCTCTGGTTTTTAAGATTTCCCATATTGTGCTTATTTGATATTTATTTGTTGGCTTTCTAATTTTTAAAGTTGCATATTCAGTTCCATGAAACTTTCTGTTTCCTATTTTGTTAATATATGTTCTAAGAGAATATTTTCCCTCTAAATATTGCTTAAGAATTATCTATATGATTTTGGTATGTTGTCATAATTTTCACTGTTTTTCACATAATTATTGTTTCTATGATTTGTTCAGTCAATAAACATTTATGAAATACTCACTGTATCAGGCTCTGTGCTAAGTAATGGAGGTATAAATAAAGGTACCCTCCCCATCCCCCCCAAAAATCCTTGCTTTCAATAGCTTCAGTCAAATGGGAAAGAAAACATGTAAAAAATTAGGTACAAATAAGCTATATTCAGCATCAATTGGAAATAAGCTCAGAGGGATGACACTAAGAATAAGGCAAACTGGGAAAACCTTCTTCTAAAAAGCGGGCCTTTAGCTGAGGCTTGAGATAAGCCAGGAGGCAGAGTTGAGGTGGGAGAAGGTTCCCAGTAAAGATGATAGCCAGTGAAAATGCTCAAAACTCAGAGATGGAGATTTGTTTGAGGGAAACCAAGGAGGTCAGTGTCACTGGATTGCAGAGGACAGGGGAATACGGGAGTAGGAAGATTGGGAAGGCTGGAAGGGTCCAGGTTATGCAGGGCTTTAAAAACTGAATTAAAAAAAAAACTAGAAAATTTTACGTTTGATCCTGAAAGCAGTAGAGAAACACTGGAGCTGATTGAATAAAGAGGTGACATGGTCAGACATGCTTTAGGATGATCAGTTTGATAGCTAGGGGGAAGGATGGGCTGGATGGGAGATCATTTAGTGGGGTACTATAATAATACAGATGAGAGATATTGAGGGCTTGTAAATGGCAGTGTCAAAGGAGAAAGGGGAGTATATACAATAAATGTTATGAAATAGAATCTAGAGGACTTCGAAAGAAGAGAGGGAGATGAGGGAGAGTGACAGGACTAGACAAGTCATTGAAAATGGTGGAAGAGAAAGAGAGAGAGACAAAGAGACAGAAAGACAGACAGATGGGTAGACAGAGAAAGATAGAAACAGAGAAAGACAAAGAGACAGAGAGAGAGCAGAGAGACAGAGAAAGAAAGAGACTCAGTAGGTTGTGAGCCTGGGTGACTTGGGGGGACTTTAGGACCTTCAAAAATAATAGGGAAGGTCAGAGGAGGGAAAATTTTGGCTAAAGTTTTGAATATTTTTCACTTAATATGTCTATGAGATGTCTATGAGATTTGAAATATTCAGTGGGCAGTTGGAAATGCAAGTCTAAGGTTAGGGTTTGATAAATAGATCTGGGAATTATCAGCAGAAATTATCATTGAATCCATGAAATTAGTTAAGATCACCAAGTGAAACAGTATAGTGGGGGAAGAAAAGAAAACCCAGGAGAAAGCAGTGTCATGGGAACCTAGAGAGGAGAGAGAAAAGAAGGGCATGATTGACATATCAAAGGCTATAGAGTAGCAGAAGTCAAAGAGAATGAGGATCTGGAGAAGGCCATTTGATTTGATATTTAAGAGTTCACGGGTAACTTTGGAAGAAAGTATTTACCTTAGCTGATAGTCACTTATAACTACACTCCAACCCTTCAGCAGACTAAGACATCACCACCAACTTACAGATCTTTGAATTGACTATGCTCTTGACCATGGTCAGGAAACTAGAGTTCACCTGGGGATTCAGAGAGAGAGGAGGACCCTAGAAGCCCTAGACTCCTTGGGACTTTTGGTTTGTACTTTAGGGGATGCCCTCAGTAGCTACAGAGATTCTGAACTGATGAGTTCTACAGTTGCACCTCCCTATTCTCTTAAGGTGAGGGCATTTGGTGACCCCTGAACTCTGCTTGAAACCCCACCTTGTAGATCTGGGAACCTGCTGTTACCAACCAGGGGATAACTACCATACAAAAATCAATTGGAACTCTTACACAGTTTTAAAAATATATCTATTTATCTTTATTATCTCCCACACTCCTTTTTTGCATTTAAAATTTTATTTTTTAGAAAAATTTTCCATGGTTCCATGATTCATGTTCTTACTCCTCCCACCCCCCCAAAATGCGAATTTCCAATGGTTTTAACATGTGTCATCGATCAAGACCTATTTTCATATTATTGATAGTTGTATAGGGTGGTCTTTAAGAGTCTATATCCCCAATCATGTCTGCATCAACCCATGTGTTCAAGCAGTTGCTTTTCTTCTGTGTTTCCTCTCCTGTAGTTCTTCCTCTGAATGTAGCGTTCTTTTCCAAAAGTCCCTCAGAATTGTCCTGGATCATTGCATTGCTACTAGTACAGAAAACTGTTACATTCGATTTTACCACAGTATATCAGTCTCTGTGTACAATGTTCTTCTGGCTCTGCTCCTTTCACTCTGCATCAGTTCCTGGAGGTCATTCCAGTTCACATGGAATTCCTCCATTTTATTATTTCTTTGAGCATAATAGTATTCCATCACCAGCAGATATCACAATTTGGTCAGCCATTCCCAAATTGAAGGGCATACCCTTGTTTTCCATTTTTTTTTTTGCTACCACAAAGAGCACAGCTATAGGTATTTTTGTATAAGTCTTTTTATCTATGATATCTTTGGGTACAAACCCAGCAATGGTATGGCTGGATCAAAGGGCAGGCAGTCTTTAAGTGTTCTTTTATGTCCCACATTCTTGAGAGTGACCTGTACTTGTACCTCATTTCAAAGTTCTGCACAACCCTCTTGGAAAAACAAAGAAACTTTACTTTCACTGATTGGACAATAAGCAAATTGTTAAGTTATTGTAAAATTATTTTAGTCATTTCTGATTCTTTGTGACCCCATTTGGGGTCTTCCTGGCAAAGATACTGAGGTGTTTTGCCATTTCTTTCTCCAGGTTATTTTACAGAAATTAATCTTTTACAGGGTTGAGTGATTTGGAGGATTGCACAGCTAATAAGTAGCTGAGGCAGAATTTGAATTCAGGTCTTTGGTGCTCTATCCACTTTGCCATGTAGCTGCCCAATTTTTAAAAAGTACCTCTTCTCTCTCCTAAATCTTTTTCAATAAGTCAGTATACCTCATATAAGCTCATTAATTTTATAACACATTTTTAAATTAAACTGTTCATAGAGATCACCCCTCCTATCAAAAAATAATTACTAATCACCTGCACCCTAGATTTTTCCCTGCTCCCTTTCCTTTAAAGCAGGAGAGTGGCTCCTGATGGAATGGCACTTCCTCTTTTCTCTATCAGGAAGGAATATGATGAAAAGAAGCTTATGGAAGAAGTAAAGTATGTTACACCATCCAGGTCTACTGGCAAATATATACAAGGAATAGCAACATGACCTAAAAACTGCCTTTTCACTTCCCAGTGTTAATTCTTTCTGTCGTTTTAGTATTCTAGAGTATGACCATAGTGTCAATGCTGAAAAAAAAGTATGTATATAAAAATGGATGTGATTAGGAGTAATTATATACTTTAAGAATTTATCTCAGATTTTAATAAAAAGCTTCCTTAGTGTATTTAACATATGGTTTAATTTACACATCATTTTACGTACAGAAGGATAACCCTGCCCTTTGTAATTGGGATATTGTCTTGGCAACATCCTAAGCAACATGCTAAAGGCATATATAAAAATTCACTGGAAGGCAGGGCACTCCTCTTCTTTAAGGAGGTGGCAACAGCATTATCTAAATATGAATATTCTTTGGGGACAGAATTTATATAAAAAATACAAGCCGGAGAAATTGGTATTATTGTGTGTGTTGGTTTGATCTAATCTCATTCTTTAAAGTGCTGAAATAATCTCTCCAATACAACAGACATTTTTACAATGGACAGATTTTACTTTGAGATGTCCCCCCCCCGAAAAAATCCCAAACAAATACACTGTCCTTTATTCTATGGAGAGGAAGTTAAATTGTGTCTATAACAAATATGGGGATAGTAGAATTAACGATGTTCAAATTGAGAATGGAAAGCCATTATTAACATGTGTTTACCACCTCTTGACACAGGGGGGCAGCAAAAATTAACTCTCTTTTCTCATGTTTGCCTCTTAATGGAATTCATAAGTAGACTATTCAAAAAGTCAACAACCATCTAAAATAATTTTATAAATGTAGAAATTGTAATTTGGGCAATATTTTTCTAAATTTCATTTTATTTCTTTTTTATCATAAACTTAACCATCCCCCTCCCCACAAAAGAGAACATTATATAACACGGTATTTCTGTTACGAACAGTTTTTTAAAAGTCCAACATAGTACATATTCAAAAAATTATGTGCAAGAAACTCTCACTATACTGTTTTATTGTTTTGTAAGTTTTGACAAAAGTCCATTGCTCTCTTGTTTGAGGGAACTGGGAGCATCTTAGTAAAAAAATTTTTAATAGAGCTGCAGAACTTAAATCCTAGCAATTCAAGGATTTCCTGGTTTTTCCTATTTCTAGGAAAATTATACTTTCAACTTCCTCACTGAAGTACTGTCATCCACTCTTCCAACTTTTCTCCATTATAAAAAGTGGATATTTTTTAAAAGCACCAAACTTTTTCAGTTCTATTCTTTATATGCCTGTTTGTATTTATTGGGCAAAGTAAAATAGAATGCAAATCTTCAAACATAAAAACCATAATTTATGTTCAAAAGGGAAAGTTAGGAGAACTTTTAAAAACTGTATTTTCACCATAATTTCCCTATTTGTAAAAGGAAGGGAATAAATATATTTATCACTAATCTTAATCTTGAAAACAATTTTTTAAATTACCATATTACTTTTTTTCTTTTAGACAAGCAACACCCCCCCCCCAATTCCATAGAAATCATATATAATGAAAGATTTTTCTAAAATGATAGTGGCAATAAAGCCTTGTTAATTCATATTATAATAATTTAGAGTTTGATAGTATGCATTAAAGTTTACTTTTATTTTGAAAACTCCTTCGTTAGAAAACTTAATAACAAATAACATTTAAGAAACAATACTTAAAATACTTAAGAACATTGTTTTCAAGTGCCAGCAATTAATTATTAATATTATGTACAACAAAATAACTAATGATTATTTTGAATCATTCTTTTTTATATATACCTCATAAATAAATTAAAGAGAAAATTTAAACATTAAAATGTAATACTTCATTAGCTTAGTTTGATTACTATGTATCCTTAGAGGCATAGTCATAGGTATTTATTTCCCACAGTACTTGGAGATAAGAGAGAATCTCACTCACTGGGGAAATGTTTTTGAACTACCTGAACAAAAGGCTCTATGTGCACCTATACCATGGCAACATAATACAGAAAGATTTCTTATTGGGAGATGGAGCTCTGAAGCAGATAAGACTTAAGAAGGTTGTAGGAGTATTGTTAGGAGGGGAACACTGGGAGAGAGAGTACTAGAAAAGCTGGATTTTTTTCATTTGACTATAGCTAGCCTTGATTTCTTTTTCTGAAAGCTGTCGGTTCATACTCTTTGACTATTTATCAATTGGGAAATAGAGCTTATTTTTATAAAATTATCTTAGTTTCCTACACATTAAGAAAATGACACCTTTATCTAAGAAACTTGCTATAAAATGTTTTGGTATTACTTCACTGTCAATGGTACCTTTTAGCAAAATGTAGTTTACCTGATATTCTCTTTTAATTATATTAATTTTGCTTTGTCTCAGATCATGATTGCTACCTACCCCTGCCTTTTTTACTTTAGCTGAAGCATAATAAATTCTGCTTCAGCCCTTTTAAAAATTCTATGTGTGTATCTTTCTGTTTCAAGTGGGTCTCTTATAAACAACATGTTGCTGAATTCTGGTTGCTAATCCATTTTGCTATTCATTTATGGGTGAATTCATCCTATTCACATTCACAGTATTCAATATTAACTGTATTTTCCCATGCATTATATTTTCTTTTGTTTATTCCTTTCTCTCTCTTTTTACCCTATCCCCTTTAAAACGTCTCTTTTGCTTATGACCACAGCTTCCCATATTGTATCCTCCTTTTTATTACCACTTCTTTTTTCTTATTCTCTTCCCCTCCTTTTTCCTTCTTAGCCATTAGATTTCTATATCAAATATTTCCATATCAAATTGAGTGTGTAAATATATGTTCTTTGCTATTTGAACTAATTTATATGAGAGTGAGCATTAAGAATTGCCCACCACCCTATTTTTCCCTCCATTGTATAAGCTTTTCTTTGCATCACTCTTCTTTGAGAATTTCCCACATTTTCCTTTCCTTTCCCCCTTTCCCCAGTGCATCTTTCTTTCTCACACCTTCATTTTCTTTTAAACCCTTGTACTTCGGTGTATTGTCTCATAGGTGGAAGATTGGTAAGGGTGGGCAATGGGGGTCAAGTGACTTGCCCAGGGTCACACAGCTGGGAAGTGGCTGAGGCCGGTTTTGAACCTAGGACCTCCTGTCTCTAGGCCTGACTCTCACTCCACTGAGCTACCCAGCTGCCCCCTCCCACACCTTCACACCTTCATTTTTTATTGAGATCCTCCATCTATGTTAACACCTTTTTACCTCCATTATAATATTAAAATTCTTAAGATTTACATGTATCATCTTCCCATATAGAAATGTAAATGGTTTAAGTCTTCCTTATGATTTCTCTTTCATGTTTTACTTTTTTATTCATCTCCTGAGTCTTGTATTTGAATGTCCAATTTTCTATTCAGTTCTGGTCTTTTCACAAGGAATGTTTGAAAGGCTTCTCTTTTATTAAGTATCCATTTCCCCACTGAATGATTATGCTTAGTTTTGTGAGGTAGGTTATTCTTAGTTGTTTGTAGTCCTAGATCTTTTGCTTTTTGTAATATCATATCCCAAATTCCCTGAGCCTTTAATGTGGTAGCTAATGTGGTGTACTAACTCTTTTGTTATCATGACTGACTGTGGCTTCAGGATATTTGAATTGTTTCTTTTTGTCTGGTTGCAATATTTTCTTTTTGACCTGAGAGCTCTGGAATTTATCTAGGACTTTTAGGAATTTGACTAGGAGTTCCTGGAAGTTTTTTTAAATTTTGGGATCTCTTTTTGGAGGTTATTGGTAGATTCTTTCAGTTCCTATTAAACTATCTGCCAATTTTACTTAACAAATTCTTAAAATGACACCTATACTTTTTATCATGGCTTTAAGATAGTTCAATAATTTTTAAATTATCTATTTTCTAGAGCAGCTGTTTTCTGATATTTCATATCTTATTGTATTTTTCATTCTTTTAGCTTTGTTTTATTATTTCTTGAAGTCTCATATAGTCATTAGCTTACATTTCCCCAATTCTAATTTTTAGGAAATTATTTTCTTTAATAAGCTTTTTACCTCCTTTTCCCATTTGGTCAGTTCTATTTTTTAAGACATTATTTTCTTCAATAGTTTTTGTGCCTCTTTTAACAAGTTCTTAGTTCTCTTTTCTAATTTTCTTACATCATGCTTATTTGTTTGTTTTTGCCAACATTCATCTACCATTCATCTCTTTCTTTAATTTTTTCAGAAATTCTTGTTGCTTGTGTCCAATTAGCACTTTTTAAAAAAAGCTTTGTGTTAGCCATTTTTCTCCTTGTTGTCTTCTGATTTTGGTCTTTCCTGCCATTGCAATAGCTTTTTATGGGCCAAATTATTTTTTGTTGTTGTTTGCTCATTTCCACAGCTTATTGCTTTACTTTGAACTTTATATTAAATCTTTATCTGGCTCACCTGTGTTTTGGAAGACACAGTCCCAAGATTCAGGCTTTTTCATGTTTTTGTTTTCAAAGCTAGTGGTGGGGTCTGCAAGTTTTAAAGCTTTATGATCCAGGAAGAGGCATAATCACTGCTCTCCTGATCTGCACAGTTGTATTTACCTTTTTTCCCTTGAAGCTAAAAGTGCTAGCATTCTTCAGGTCCTCAAAACTGGTACCAGGGCCCATGATCCTTTGTGAGTAACCACAAGTGCTCCTTACCACCCTGTAACTATGACCTAGAACAGTATATGGGCAATACAACAGTGTCCTATGTCTAGTGTTAGCTCAGGATCCCCTATAATCTCTCTCTGATTCCTTCTCTGCACCCCTTATGACTAGTTATCTAACTCTTCCTAAGACTTCAAAGTTGATTGTCTTTATAATATTATTCTTATATAAATTTCAATTTGTCTGCCCATTCTCCAATTGATGGGCATTTCCTCAGTTTCTAATTCTTTGCCACTGAAAACAGGACTGCTATAAATATGCCCTTTTTTTCTTTTTCTGATCTCTTAGGGAATAGACATAGAAGTAGTATTTCTAGGTCAAATAATACACACATTTAATAACTTTTTTGGGCATAGTTCCAATTTGCTTTGTAATTGTTAAGCACTTTATATATGCTTTTTCTTCTATTCATCAATTCATCTCACTGGCACACACACACACACACATACACACACATACACACACATATACACACATACTCTCCAGGATGAGGAAAATAGTCATTAATGGACACTTAGAACTAGGAATATCAATTCCTAATCTTTCTTTCACTGCCACTAAGAATTAGCACTCTGACCCAAAAGTCTGGGGAAATCCATAAAGACAGAAGAGAAAGGAGGAAAGAGAATGAAAAAAAAATAATTGGATTGTTGAGTGCTGCTTATCTTAGGCAACACAATATCAATGCAACTGAGTGTTTCAAAAAATGTTGGATCAGATTACCTTGGAGGTCTTCAAGCTGAAACAGTTATTTTTGTGGAATAATTCGTTTTTTTACCTGTTGGAAAGAAGCCCTTACTTTCCAGCTGCAGTAAATAGGTAATGAGTTGTAAAGAAAAGGGCACTAGATTGGAAGTTGAGTGACTTGTTCTGGCCCTACCTCTGCTAAAAAAAAATTGTGTGACCTAAGGCAATTCACATGACCTCAGTGGTTCTCCTATTTTCCCACCTACAACATGACAGAATTTGGATTAACTGCTCTCAAAGGTATCTTCCATTTCTAAAAATTCCAAGGAAATTATGGCTAAGGGGAGAAATACACAAAATCATTTTGAACTAAAATGTTATGGTGGGAAAAAATAGAGAAACATGAAAATGCAACTAGCATAGAACTGATAAACAAAACTAAGAACTGGTCTTTAATCTTTTAACTGATCTTTTAAAAACTAACAAAGTTGATAAGCCAATAGCTGTACTGATCAAGAGAAGAGAGGAAGATAAAACTACTCAAATCAGATTTAACAAAGTGAATTGATGTGTTAAAATTATATTCTGTTGTGGTCCTCTTGACCTTTTTGCAGATGACATAATGGTTTACTTAAAAACTCTATAGAATCAGTGAAAAACTAATTGAGATAATTAATAGCTTCAGCCAGTTAGCAAAATACAAAATAAATCTGGAAGAATCATCAGCATATTCTAGCAAAAACCAGGAAAAAAGTAAGAAAAGAGAAAAAAAACACAAATTAACAAAATATCTATCAAGACACTTAGAAGATATATCTATATCTATATCTATCTCTCTATATATATCCAAGTATAAGATGCTCTTTGCAGAAATAGAGACCTAAATAATTTGAGGATTATTAATTGTTTATAGTTGGGTCATGTCAACAAAAGAAAAATGATAAAGCTACCTAAAATAATTTATAAATTCAGTGCTATATGAATAAAATTTCTTGAAGAGTACTTTATAAAAGTAGGCTACTAGGTGGAGCAGTAGATGGAGTGCCAGGCCTGGAATCAGGAAGATTCATCTACTTGAGTTCAAATCTGGTGTTAACACTTATTTAGCTGTGTGACTTTTGGCAAATCAAATAACCCTGTTTGCCTCAGTTCCTCATCTGTCAAAAGAGCTGAGAAGGAAATGACAAAACCATTCCAATATCTTTGCCAAGAAAAAACCCCAGATGGGGTCACAAAGAGTCAGACATGACTTAAATGACTGAATACCAACTTTATAAAATTAGATGGAAGAATAAAATCATTGGGAGAAACAGAACTTCTAGCCTTCTATGGTAAGCAAAATGAAGGCACCATAGCCTTTATTGTTCTTCAGTAATGTCAAATTCTTCATGACTCCATTTGTGGTTTTCTTGGCAAAGACACTAGAATTTTTGATATTTCATTCTCCAGCTTATTTTACAAATGAGGAAACTGAGGCAAACAGGATTTATTGACTTGCCCAAGGTAACACAGTTGGTTAAGTGTCTGAGGCTAGATTTGAAGTCATGTCTTTCTGACTCCAGGCCCGGCATTCAATCCATTGGACTGTCTCTCTACCCTGTGTGTAGCCTTACTAGATTTCAAAATGTATCACAAATATGGCAGTAGTCATCACTTATTTAATTATGGGAAACTACTTCAGTCAAATAGTTTGAATAAGCAAGAAATCAAAGCCCTTGAAAATGGTAACTTTCTATTTGATAAACCCAAGAACATGAATTACTTTTTAAAAAATACATCCTGTTGGGAAGAATGGAATACAAAAAACCCAAAGAAAAATAGCCAATAGGAGAAAATGATCATCAGTGTCAAATGATTCAAAGATATCAAGAAGAAAGTATGAGCACTGAGGAAAAAAAACATTTAATTTGTTGATTAAGAGACCACTGGCACTTTGGAGAGAGCAGTTTCTATTGAGTGATAATAAGGTTGGAAGCCAAATGGGTTCAGAAGAGAGTGAAAGAAGAGAAAGTGAAGACTATTGAGGAGAGACAGCTTTCCAAGGAATATAGCTGAGAATGAAAGAAAATACATATAATTAGTGTTGATGGTAGGATCCAGTGATTATTTTTTTGAAGATGGAAGAGACACAGGCCTGTTTGGAGGCAATGGAGCAATGAGTATAGATAGCAGAGAGGTCAAATTTTGTGTAATAAAGGAACAATTTTCCAAATGAGAATTGTCCCAAAATTATATGAGCTGTTTCAGGAAGATAGTGTGGTCACTATCACTAGAATTCTCTAGGCTGACACCGGATGACCACTTGTATGGGGTCACAGTAGAGGGAATTCTTAGTCAGTTACACATAGGAGTGGATGAACTTTGATGTTTTTTCCCATTTTGAGACTGTGAGTCTATGAAATGATCTTTAAAAAACATGACCATCACATGATATCCCCTTGTTGAGTGACAATCATGAATAAAAAAGAGTTATACTCAGATCTCAATCACTTAATTTCAAAATGTATAAATGAGTAAAAATTTTGGATTCTACATATCTTAACTGATGGAGGAATATTCAAAAGGTTTGAGAAAACAACATGGAACATAATGTCAATGTGTAAGAACTCAAAACTATCCTTCTGACCAGATCTTTTCAGCCATAGTCATTCATGGGATTTTAGCTTTATCAAAGTCTTACTGATAGAATGGAAATTCGGCACGCAACTCAGCTATTCTGTTATGGAAAGAAGATTGGACTGAGAGGTAAAGGGATTTTAGTTTGATTTCTGCCATACACTAACTAGTATAACTGGTCATTCCCTCTCCAGTTGTCTTCCCTTATTCACAAGGTTGTTATTCAGATGAAATTATTTTAAAGGTCTTTGTTTTTTTGGTTTGTTTGTTTATATCTATGACTCTAAAGACTTGTTTTATTCTGGGGTTCCCAATACAATAGCAACAGCATAAATGGGGTCTTAAAAGATTCAGTGCTTGGTAACAACCCAAAAGCCAAACCAGGCCATAGAGGGGAATCTACTATCATTCTAATTGAATTTAGTGACTCTGGGTCTGTGTCCACTATATTGCCAAAACAACACCCTTCATTCCAGTGCAGAGACTGTATTATAGTTCCTGATGGAGCCAATTATGTTTTACTGCTGCTTGTTTCCTTAGTGAACAGGGAATGGGACAGAAAAGATCCTCTTCTAGAAACTGTAATTGGATTTCCAAACCACTCCTTGAAGTAATCATTAGTTTTACCAACTAGTAGTTCATTGTTTATCTAGTGATAAGAAATTTCTTTCAGAAAGCATAATTATTTTTTATTCTTTCTTTCCTTTCTTAAAAAATCCAGTATCTGTATAAACAAATGCCTATTGCCTGTATAACCAGTTAAGTTCTCTTCCTTATACATGTTAAAAAATCATTTCACTATTCCTAAAGAGCCAGAATTGAGTTTGTATGATGATACTAGACTCATATTCAAATAACCATAAGCCTAAAGATCTGGGGAACCCCAAAATTGCACCATTTGCTGATTTATTGCTCAACTGCTAAATAAATGAGGATATCTAGGTGGTGCAATGGATAGAACATTTGGAACTGGATACAGGAAGACTTTGGTTTATATTTGGCCTTAACTACTTCCTTTTTTTTTACTCAAAATTTTTTTTTAATTAATTAATTTAGAATATTTTTCCAGGGTTACATGATTCATATTCTTTCTTTCCTCCTTCCACCCTCCTACTGTAGCCAAAAAAGGATTTCCACTAGGTTTTACATGTGTCATTGATGAAGACCTATTTCCATATTATTAATATTTGCATTAGGGTGTTCGCTTAAAGTCTAAATCCTCAATCATATCACCATCGACCCATGTGATTAGGCAGTTGTTTTTCTTCTGTGTTTCTACTCTCACAGCTCTTTCTCTGAACATGGATAGCATCTTTCTCATAAGTCCCTCAGAGCTGTTCTGGGTCATTGCCTTGCTGCTAGAACAGAAATCCATTATATTTGATTTTACCACAGTGTATCCGTCTCTGTGTACAATGTTCTCCTGGTTCTGCTCCTTTCACTCTGCATCAATTCCTGGAGGTCTTTCCAGTTCACATGGAATTCCTCCAGTTCATTATTCCTTTGAGCACAATAGTATTCCATCACCAACAGATACCACAATTTGTTCAATTCCCCAATCAAAGGCACCCCCTTATTCTCCAATTTTTTACCACCACAAAGAGTGTGGCTATAAATATTTTTGTACATGTCTTTTTCCTTATTATCTCTTTGGAGTATAAACCTAGCAGTGGTATGGCTGGATCAAAGGCCTTAACCACTTTCTAGCTCCATGACCCTAGGTAAATTGCGTCACTATTTTTTGAGTCTCTTTCCTTATCTTAAAATTGGATAGAGATGATAATAAACATGTTTTTTAGGGTTGATGTGATGATAAAATGAGGTATCAATGATAAAATAATTACTTAGCACAGTGCCTTGCACATATTGTTCATCCTTCATATTCTAAGAGGACCAATGACAATCAATTATTGACTTGCTCATAGAATTGGATTAAATGAGCCAAAGTTGGACAAAGTCCTCAGTTTAACTTTCTCTTCCAGAGTCACTGAAGTCCCATGGCAAGACAAAAGCCAAGATAAGTGGAGATGGTCCTTCATGTAGATGATGATTTTGGCATCTTCCATGTCTGACCAAGCTCAAGGACTCCACAGTATCTGCTTCAGCTGCCTTTGAGGCTGTGGAACAATTTGTTCTCATCCATTCTGCTGGGGGGAGTCTTCACTTGTCTGAACTGGACATCCCCTTAGTTTACTGCCGGGCTGAATTACCCTCAACCTGGTTTAGCCCATCTGTAAGAATTGGTTCTATTGGATTGTGGCTGCCACAGCTTCTTGGGGTTACAAGTAAGAGTTGGATGAAAGCAGGACATCAAAGTTGCATTAGCATCCCTGGAAAGGGCTTTGCAAGCCCTCACATCAGAGGTGCTAGTCCTCCCTGAGCACCTCATAAGCATTATATAAATACTAGCAATTATTATTCTTAGCTATAAATGAACTGAGAAATTCTTGTTCCTGAAGCCTATCAGAGCTCATAAGGATCCCAGATTTAACTCCTTGGGAATTACAAGTGGAGTGGAATCAATTTAACAATAATTATTTATTAAGTTAAATAAATTAGATTAATAATAAATGTATTAAGGGGTGAAGATAAAAGAGAGGCCAACACATGAGTTCTGCCCTCAAGAAGGTCATATGCTAAAAGAGGAAACAACAACAAAATAAATAATAATAATAAATGCATATAAGATATATATACACGTATATGTATATTATATATTATAAATGGGAGGCAATCTTAGAAGGAAGAATTTGGGTAATGGGCACAGGGACCCAGAAAGGCCACAAGATATCACAAAAAGAGTGAAAGCAGGATATTTGATTTCAAATCCTGAACTTCAATGTTTTCATCTATGAAATGGAAATGGTAATACTTCTACTATCTCACAGGTTTATTGTCAGAAAAGTGCTTTGTAAATCTGAGTGTTATTAAGATCAGTAGACTTAGGAGTAATAAACCATTTTTAATATTAAAACAATATTAGTGTGAATGGTTGTTTGGTATATGGATATAACTTATTCATGGACCCACAAGGTATAGTGGAAAAAGAACTCTTCTCATGGTCCAGACACCAGACCTCTAGTTCATGGTTCTTCCAGTAAATAGCTTATGACTTTTATCCTTTCTCTGGGCCTGAATTTCCTCATCTATAAAGGTGATTGGCTTGGCTCATTTGATCTTTAAATAAACTGATAAACTCTAATATCCTGTGATTCTGAAAGAATCTGGAATTTAAAGGGATGGGTTAAGTAAAACAGTTAAGATTTCTATGAATTTAAATTCAATTTAATGTGGAACAATGGAAGGAAAAATCAGGAAAAACTAAGTAGTTGTAACCAAAGTTGGGAGTATGAATAGACTTGTCATTTGACTGGGGTAAGGAGTCACTTGGTGAGGATCAGTCATGACCTGTGATAGGCAAGGAAAACATTTTTCTTTCCTGGTAACATTTACTTCTATGTTCCTGCTATGATATTAAAATTTTGTATTGACATCTTTCATTTTTGCATTACTACATATATCCCTCCTCTTCTCAGAGAATGAGCCCTTATCTAAGAATAAAAAAGAGAAAAAAACTTAAGTAAAATTAATTGGTTTATCTTTTTAAAAAAATTTAATAAATTTCTTTGCCACATTGAAGGTTCCAGTTATCTGCCCCCCTTTTCCCTTTTCCGTATATAATTTTGATAAAATTATATATGAATATATATATGTATGTATGTATGAAAACTATGTCCTGCTTGTTTCTATTTATCAGTTCTTTCTTTGGAAGTGGACATACACAAATTATTCTTCAAATAGTATTTCTGTTGCGGTATATAATGTCCAATTGGTTCTGCTCATTTCACTCCATAATTTCATATAGGTCTTTCCATGTTTTTCTAAATAATCCTGATCATCATTTCTTATGGCATAACAGTATTCCATCACAATCATATGACACAACTTGTTTAGCCATTCCTCAACTGATGGGGAACTTAATTTCTAGTTCTTATGGCACAAAGAGAGCTGCTATAATATTTGAGGACATCAGGTTCTTCTTTTTCCCTAATCACTTTGGGAAACAAACCCAAGTTAGCATATCTAATGGGACTTTTGTTGTTCATTTTTCCATAACCATAGTACCATCACCTCTACAAAGCAGAGAGGGAGACACACATTCTCCTGTCTCTTATCTGGAGACAAGTTTGATTATTATAATTACACAGTATTTTCATTTTTTGATGTTCTTTCCATTTAAATAATTGTAGACACATTTTATCTTTAATAAGATTACCAGGACCAATAATTGGAAAACAAGTCAGAAAGAATTGGTTTGGCACGAACATGGGTCTTGAAGTCAGAAAACCTAGATTTTGGTATTGGCCCCAATACCTGCTTGCTTTATGACTGTGCGCAAATTACTTATGATGTCTGATTCTGAGTTTTTTTATTAGTAAACTAGAGATAATAAAACTTACACTATTTAATACAGAATTGTTGGGAGCAAAAAAAATCCAAAATATGTTATTATTAAATAAACATAAACTAATATTGTTCTATCCCTGTTACTTACAGAGAGAATTTGATTTTTTTTGTCAATTAAATACGATATTAAAGAGAACAATTACTGATGAAGCCAAGCTGAATCTTAATGACTATTTCTCCCCTGTCAAAATGTTCACAAACCATCTCTTTAATGACATAACCCAGATTTTTGCTAGGAATTAAAGTCAATTATGCTAATCTCAGCTTGAGTACTTGGTTCTCTTTTTTGAAAACTGGGACATTTGTCCTCCAATTCTATAATGCTTTTCTATGTACTTTCCAACTTCACTGACAATGGTCCTACAATTTCATGTTCCAGTTCTTTTAATATTCTGGAATGTAATACACCTGAGACTTGTGATTTGAATTCATGTAAGTGCTCTCTTACTACTTCTTACTCTCTTGGTGCAGTGGATAGAATGTTGAACGTGCAGTTTGCAAGACCCATCTTCTTGAGTTTACCTGGTCGTAGATACAAGCTAGGCTATCTTCGGTAAAATACTTCAACCTGTTTGCCTCGGTTTCCTCATTTGGGAAATGAAATGGCAAACCACTCTGGTATCTTTGCTAAGAAAATCCCAATTAGTTCAATATAAGTCAGACACAACCCAAAAATGACTGAATTGCCTATTCTGGTTGTTCTGCTTTGCCAGATTTTCAATGTTCATTTTAAAATGTTGATCCCAGAATTGAACAGTGTTCCAGATACAATCTACACACTAAAAAGCCTCCTTTAGAGACCAGTTTTTAAATTTTTGTTAAATGTAATGGCTAGACTTAACCTAATTGACATCTTTTTAATTGCAACTACTATATTTCTTCCTAAGAACTTCTCAGCAGGGAAATGATTTATTAATTGATTTATGCTTCTTGGACATTTCATTATCTTATTTTCTTCTTATTATTCCCCTTCAAAACCATTGCTAACTCCAGTCAATTTTGTTGCCCTTGAGGGGACCTACCAAAATATACTTCCCCCAAAGTACTCTCTAAAGATATTTTCCCAGTGATCTTGGACCTAATATTCAAGAAAGCAAGTAGACTTGATAAAAAATAGGAGAGCTTTAAGAACAGTGACACTCTTTTTAGTTGGCTATAATGAAGATTGAGCCCCAAAGCATCCAAAGTACAAAAATACTTTATGAAAATTCATACTTTAACCTTAATTGCTAGCATTAAAAGATAATCTATTATTACACATGCAAAAGAATTAGAAAATTCAGGCAAATATCTTGATATTTAAAACCTCTCAACCTTATTTTTTATCTTAACAATTTGAACATTTTAGTCAAATATAGTATGTTGGGAAGATGAAAGTTCCTGTTCACCATTTCAGATCACAGTATTTAAAGTTCATCAACAAATCACAAAGCTGGGAACCTAGCTCATTTGGCTGTCAGTCTGAATACTTCACAAACTTGGTCAAGAAGTTATATTGGTTGAGGAAAAAGGGTTCAAAAAGAAAACTTAAATTTTTTGACATAGTTTGAAGATTTGTAAAAAGGTGCTACTTTTAATTTAAAAAAATCCTTAAATGGCTGATAATTTATACAGCATTTCAAAGAATATATTTATAATGCTTTTTAAAGATGTAAATACACTTTCAATCCAATTCCCTCACAACAGTTCTAAGATCTTTTTGTGTCCAATTTCAACTTCTTTGAAAAACATTTGCTACATTCTGTAAGTGACTTCAACTAACAGATTAATGAACCTCCAAGGTATTTTCCAATTCTAAGATATAATGAGTCCATAGGTTTTTGAAAGGAAGGAGGAAAATGATTTCAGGAAAAAAAAAGTGGCTTCTAGACTAGGTGGTAAGGTGGATAGGGTACTGGGCCTCAAGTCAGGAAGACCCAACTTCAAATCCATTACCAGAAACTTACTAGCTATGATCCTGGGTAAGTCACTCAACTTCTGTTGGGCTTAGTTTCCTCACCTATTTATCTTCCAGGGTTGTGATTAGGCTCAAAAGAGACAATATTTGTAAAGTATTTAGCATAATGTTTAGCACATAGTAGATACTTAATAAAAATAATTTCATTTCTTCTTTCTAATATTCATTTAGTGGAAAGCCCCCTGGACTTAGAATCAGGAGACCCTTGGGTTTGGATCTTTGTAATTATATTATTGTGTGACTTTGAGCAAATCTCTGAGATATAATTTTCCTTTAAAATGTGAATAAAATCTGTAGTACTTAGGTTATAGGGGAATTTTAAGGAAACTATTTTAACTTCTTAAAGCTCTCTATATATGTGAATTATTATTACTATTATTGGAAACTAATTTTCTAAAAGTGAAGTCATATCAATACTAAGCATGTATGTATCAAATGGCATAGCATTTAAATTCTTAAAGGAAAAGTTAGATGAGTTATATGAAGAAATAAACAGTACAACCATACTAAGGAGAATTTAATGTTCCCCTCTTAGAACTAGACAAATATAACTATAAATAAAAATGAATTAAGGAGTAGAAAAATTTTTAGAAAAGGTTAAAAATGATGGACCTGTGGAGAAAATTAAATGGAAATGGAAAGGAGTGTATCTTTTTCCCAGATGTACATGGCACTTTCACAAAAAACTGATCACATATTAGTGCATAAAAACCTCACAATCAAATGCAAAAAAGCAGTAATATTAAATGCATCCTTTTTAGACCACAATGCAATAAAATTACATTCAAGAAAGGACCATTAAGACATAGATTAAAATTCATTGGCAAGAACAACTAGGTAAATACAGCATTAGGCTTGGGATTGGGAGAATTTGGGTTCAAATCTGGCTTCAGACAATTTCCTGGCTATATGACCCTGCCTGGGGTATTCACTTAAGCTTAGTTGATTAGCCCTTATTATTCTTCTACTTTGAAACTGATACTTGTATAAATTCTGTGACAGAAGTTAAGAGTTTTGGAAAAAAAATCAACTGTAGACTACATAATCTAATCCTAATGAATGAATGAGTTAAAGGACAAATAATAGAAATAATTGGTAATTTCATTAAATAGAATGACAACAATGACAAAATGTTCTAGAATTTGTGGGATGCAACCAAAACAGATCAATGAACTGGGTGTGCAGGTAAAAAAATAAATTAAAAAGAAATACTCTTAAAATTTCCAATTAAATATCAATTTAGAAATTCTAAAAATCAAAGACAAGATTAATAAAATTGAAAGTTAGAAAAATTGAATTAATAAATAAGACTAGGAGCCAATTTAAAAAATAAAATAAATAAATCATTGGCTAATTTTTGTGATTAATAAAAGAAGTCAATTTACCAGTATCAAGAATGAAAAGGATGAATTTATTATCAATGAAGATGAAATTAAAGCAATTATAAGGAGCTATTTTACCCAATTACATGAAAATTAATTTGACAAAAAGTGAAATGGATGAATATTTTAAAGAAGTAAATAAAATGTTTAAATAATCCTATCTTAGAAAAAAGGAATTGAACAACCTGTAAATGACCTCTCTAAGAAAAATTTCCTAGGACCAGATGGATTCTTAAGTGAATTCTGACAAATGATCAAAGAACATTAAATTCAAATACTATATAATCTACTTGGAAACAAAGGCAAAGAAGTCCTACCAAATATGTTTTAATTTTCTTAGCAAAAGAAATAGTGTGGGTATCAGCTGAGAAGAAAGATGGAAGTCTTTAGGAGAGAAAAAGAAGGTTCAGAAGAGCTTCTCTAAGAAGGGCGATATTCAATCATAGAGGAATAAAAGAATTGCCTTGTAATAGTAAGGATCTAGTTAAAATTAAATAAAGTAAATCTGTAGTATTATCAGTCAGCATGGTTGTATGATTTCCTCTAACTCCATTTAGCAGCATGTAAATAGTAGAGTTTTTAATTAAAGCAGCATAACACATGTATAATGGTGAAAGCTAAAATGTGTCCATTGTCTATCTCTGTTTGGGGCTTAGTTTGAGCAGAAGAGCATTTTGGTTGTGGGATTTAAGAAGAGAGGTGAAATTATTTGCCATATATATATATGGCAAATAATTGTCTTTCCTCTCTGATACATACATACATACATACATATATATGTATGTATGTATGTATGTATCAGAGAGGAAAATATATATATGTATGTATGTATCAGAGAGGAAAGAAAGACAATGAGCCAGATGCTAGTTATCTTTAGAAAACATGACCAGGGGCTAGTATACAGTGGTCTCCATAATCTACATAAAGTGAAAGATTTTAATAGAGTGGATTTCAAAGAATGTGAAGATGTTGAGTGATGGCAACAAAGGGAAAGTCTAGAAGTAGCAATGGGGAGCAATGAGTATTTTAATTCCCTGTCCTGATCAGAATGTCAAAAGATGTGAGGGATGGGATAGCCATTTCAAGAAATGATGGGCAAAGATGCAGTGTCATCTAGAGGAAACCACATAAATAAATGGAAGGAGTATAAGGAGAAGTTCAGATAGATTTGCATTGGGACGTAGGTGGGTTAGGGTTAAGGAGCAAAGTTAAAGTTTTAGATATCACCACACTCCCAGATTACTATGAAACCAAATTTGAACCATTATACTTCTAATCTTAGCTTGATTTATAGCTTTGGAGTCAACCTAGACTTTGCCATCTCCATTCTCTAAATATAGTCTGTTGCCAAGTCTTATGAATTCTGTGAATAACCTCTGTTTTTACTCATGTTGTTTGCTATCCAAACTCAGGTAATTATCCTCTTTTTGTGTGAATTTCTATAATAACCTCTTAATAGGTACACTTGTTTTTACCCCCTCTCCTTTTTTCTTGATGTCATCCTCCACAATATTGCCAGAATAATTCTCTTGACATATGTCTGACATTATAATTTTCTTGCTCAAAAACTTCTATGACTCCCTAATGCTTTTAGAATCAAGTTAGATTCCTCAGTCTGGTATTTAAAACTCTCCACAATATGACTTCTATTTACCTTTCCAGATATATCTTATGTTATTTCTCTTTCCCAAACTGGAGATTACTTCCCAGCCTTAGCCAAATTACACAAACCTTCCTCTTATGTCTGTATTCCATTATTTGCATTTCTCCAAATTCTTATCTTTCTTCCAATCTCAGCCCAATTATCATCTCTTTCATGTAGGCTTCCCTGATCTCTCAGGTGCTTGTACTCTTTAAATGCTTTGTATTTATCTGTGTGCATATTGCAGAAACAATCTTTTTCTCTTTTTATCCCCACAACTTGAATATTGCATTGCACATAGTAGGTTCTTAAATATTTGTGGAATTGAATCAAACTCAGACCTATCTGCAGTGATTTTGTTTGCTTGTGGGAAATGGAGTAAAAGTATCCCACCTCACTCTTTTAATTCTGGTTCCTGAGTTTATTTACATGGGAATGAGTGATATTTGGAGAGGTGGGGTTGGAGTGAAAGCTGAAAGGAATATCTTTACCTCATTTCCAAACAGCTCTTTTACACATTTGGTAAGTAGAGATTCCAGGATCATTTGAAGGTCATCCACTCTTCTGACCTTGATATATGATGGAAGTTTGAAGGCATTTGTGACCTTACCTCAGAAAAGAATTTAGACCGTAATGTAAAACAGCAATAAGAGAAAAGGAATTCACAAAATAAACCTGAAAATCTCTAAAGGTTTTTATAATAGACTCTAGGTAGTTAGCTAGATAGTCTACATCACAAAAAAGCTAAAGATGGCTCCTTGGACTATTGGGCTAAATAGCTGGTCCTTGAGGAAGAGGAGTTGGTAACAGGGGACAACTGTTAGGGGACAATGTGGACAACAAGAGGAGTTGGTAGCAGAAATAAATAGTAAAGGACGGTACACAAAAAGGAGGGAATAAATAACATCAAGTCAAGGGAGAAAGGGTTACTGACAACTCTAGAGAACAGATACTACCAGCTCCATAGAATCAGAGGCATGAATTGACTTGGCCACTTTGTATTCTGCCCATTTGTTTCCTACATATATGCCCCTTATACTAGTGGCCAGGGTTATATATATTGGTTATATGTATGCCTTAATTTGTATATTAGCTGATCTTATGTGCTCTCTACATATGTCTTCACTCGGGTATATTTGTCTGTGGAAGAATATAATCGAAATGTGAATGGATGCTCTTTGTTGTCACTGATTTTACAATGTTGTTGGATTAAATCTTTTTTTTTTTTTTGCTTTGATCTGATATGTCCTCCATTTGGTCTAGTACAAATAAACATATTACTTAGGTGTCATGAAATACTGTTTTGAGTGAATGCTGATCAATGAAGTACCTTGAAGCTAGGGTAAATTTCTTGGGGTCCTGTGTGTATAGGGTGGGGGGCTCTCCTGAGTGCTGCATCAGTTGGGGAAATATGTTCTAGATTAGAGGCACAGATTGATATTTTTCCCTCCTCCTTATTCCATTCCTCCAAGACCAATGAAACAAGTATTTCTGGAATGAAAATCTTTTAGATTTCCCAGAAGTCTGTTTGCTAAGTGGCAGTAATAATGATTTACATGTATCATATGTTTCTCTCCATATTATTTCCATTTATCTATACATCTGCGTTTAACTATAGTCACAGAGACAGAAAGGGGAGAGAGACAGAAAGATAGACAAAGAGTCAGATGCGCACACACATACAGAGAGAGAGAGAGAGAGAGAGAGAGATAGAGAGAGAGAGAGAGAGAGAGAGAAATGTGAAGATTTTAAGATTTTTATGAAACATAGCTGCTGTTTGGCTATTTTCTAAATGAGTCATTTTTCACTTCTCACCTGCTAAGAAAAGGCCTAGGAAGTTCAAAAGTGACTTTTATTTTCAAGAAGCAAATTGGGCATCTGTTGCATATGGATGATAACTGTAGACTAGTAATAGGACCACATCAGAGGTAAAACTCTCTTTGAAATAATGAGTATGAGATGTTTAAAAATAGCTCTCCCAACACGAGTCCAAGTTACTACTGATTCTGAAATCTACTCAGGGCTCCTGTTGAAGTTTTCACTTTCTAGAAAAGGTTCAATTTAAAATTCAAACTCTAAGTACAGGAGGACTTCTTTTTAGTAGTTCACATATTATTTATATTTCTCCCCTAACTCCCTTATACTATTTTAAAATCTCAGAGTGAAGGCAGACACAGCCTGAATGATTTCAAAGTCCCCATGGCCATTTCAGGTTCTTTGCAATGCATTTTCCAGGGGTGGTTTTGGACAATGGACACCTGTGGCTTATGTTGTATTCTCCCACCCCTCACAGCTCTTTGATTGTCATCCTGCTGCTAAAGCTTTGCTTTATGGATCTGAAACAGCCAGCTTTTCACTGCCAAGTTATCAATTGGGACCAACTGCTGTTAAAGGGTTATAACAAATGAGGGAACTGGTTCTTTTCATTGGAATACATCAACACATTGGTCATTTATGCCTTCTCTCTTTGAATTCCCATGAATATGCCTTTCACATTCTCTCTTCACACAGACCCCACTCAGTAGCTTTCCATTTTATGTCTCTGAAATTAACATAAATCCTTCAACACTGACTGCATCCTTGTTGCCCTCCTCTAAGTAATAGTAGGGTTGGGGGTCCTAGAAGTTTATAGCTTTATTCCATTAAAGAGGGCAAGGGTTGAGGGATATACACTGCTCAGGGGTATTCTAATGTTCATACATTAAATTCTGCATTGAGAAGAGTTGCCTGGGAAACCAAATTTAAAATCTCATTTAATATGGATTTTCAAATGTTTGGAGGTTCTGCTGTATTTAAAAAACAAACAAAACAAACACTACAACTTCCAAGCTTCTCAACTGCCCAGCAAATTCCTGGTTCACATGGGCTCTCTATTGTAGCACCAATCAAATAGTAGCAAGAGAAAAATATAAAAGAGATACAGGATACATTGGTTTTCTGTGGGATGTCTTGATCAAACTTATGCAGCCATCTGGTTTCAGACCTTAAGCCAAAGGATATCCTTCAGCAGGAATAAGGGAATGCTTTTGCATGTATGACTTGAAAGCAGACACTTCTGACAGCCAGTTCCATTTGATGGTTTCATTAAGGACCCTGACTTGTGTATGCTATTGGATGGATCCATTGTTGTCTAATAAAAAGGAGGTGCTTTTTTGCTTAAAGTTGGCTGGACTTTTTTGTTTGTTTTGTATTCATTTTTGGAGACTCAGTTTAATGTAGTAGAGAATTGACTTTGAGATGAGATAGAAGAATTATAGTACTCCCTCTGATACACACTGATCCTGTAATCCTGTGAATCTTAGTAGCTTAGCAACTTAACATTTCAATACTCTAGAACCTTCTTAAACTTTGTGTTGCAGAGAGCAAAGGAGGTAGACCAAAATCACAGAAGAGCAAGAAGTACAACTCAATACTTCTAACACATCTCCTTCACAAAGATATAGAATATTCACTAGACTAAATCCTGATCTAGAATTCCAAGAAAATAATCATACTAAACCATTTTCTCCATCTCAGATCAGCAAAAGAAAACAAAGAAGTCTACATACTCTAGGTCCTGATCTGACCAGAAGCATGCCTCACAGGGATGCCCTAGCTCAGAGGGACTGAAAGAAGATTAAGACTGTGTTCTGAGAATACCATGGAAATACCATGAAAAGGCCCCTACCAGGACCCTGAATTAGTACAGGGTGCAGAAATGGGTGCCATTTGGCATTTCTTTCACTCTCTATTTAGTTCCAGGTTATAGATTTGGAAGGAATAAGAAATTCTGAATCTAAGGGTAGCAGAGAGGAGCAGACTGTGATTATAGGTCTTAGCCATGTCCTGAATGAGAAACAAATTTATATACACATAATAACTGTGGGGCTCTGACTCCAGAAGTAGAGCAGAGATTCCCTTCTAGCCTATAACTCAAGCTAAAACTTGCAGTAGAATAACTTCACCAAAAATTCCAGATCAAAGGAGAGCCTACATACTCTGAATCTGCCAAGGTTTCCATTGGGCTGAGAGTTAGCTGAGTTTAGCAATTATCTGCTGAAACTTCTAAATAGGGGGAAAAACAAGTCCCAACCATAGATTCAAATTGAGAGGACAATAACCAGATTTCATCTTTAATCACACTGGGACCACTGAAAACTTGTAAATCTTTAGTTGAAGCTATCACTGAGATCCTGGGACAACAAAACACTTAATATCCCCCCCAAAAAAACGAAGGAAGGACTCACAAGAAAAACATATCTCATATATTTTCCTGGAAGCATGCAAATCTCATCTGTAACACAAAGCCAATCAAGAAGTAGGCTGGAAGAATAAACAAACAAAGAATCCTACCATAAAAAGATATTTAAGTGCCAGGGAAGCTCAAGAGACAAGCCTAGAAGAAATTTCTTCTAAAATATCTATAAGCAAAACCTGGAGGAAAACGTAGCTTGGGCACAAGTTCAACCAGAAATCTTGGAAGTTGTAAAACAAGATATTTAGAGCAAAAAGAGATAAAAATTGATTTAAAAAACATATAGGAGTATTAAGAAGAAATATAGAAATAATAGAAAGAAATTGGAAAAGAAACCTAGAAAGAAAGTTAACAGCTTGGAAAGAGAAGTTAAAAAACTTTACTGAAGAAAAGAAATTCTTTAAATTGGTATTGGTCAAATGGAAGCTAATGATTCTATGAGACCTAAAGAACTGTTAAAAACAAAGTCAAAATATTAAAAAATATAAAAATATAAGTATCTTGGGAAACACAATTACACTAGAAAACAGATTGAAGAAAGGTAATTTAAAAGTCATGGGACCAACTTCAAAACCATGTTCAAAAATAGTCTGGACATCATATTTCTAGAAATCATAAAAGGAAACTGCCCAGTTCTCTTAGAAGAAGAGGGCAAAATAGACATAGGAAGAATTGACTGATCATCTTTAGAAAAAACAAAAACAAAACAAAACAAAATATAAACAACCCAAAAAAACTCCCAGGGATTTTGTAGTCAAAATGCAGAGCTCACAGATCAAAGAAAAAATTCCAAAGAAGTATTTAAGTACTGAGGAATCACAGTCAGTTTCACATAGAATTTAATAGCCAACATCATAAAGAAGTGATGATCATTGAAGATGATATGTCAGAAGAGAAATAATCTGAGAATAAAATATCTTATAAATATAATGAAAAAAATAATGTAAAACTATATCTATTATATCTATGTATCTATATCTATCTATATAAATTTGGGTATAAAATAACTCAGAAAAACTTAGGATAGTTCAATGGAGAAAATAGATCTTTAATATAATAGAAGAATTCCAAGCATTTTCAATGAAGAGATTGGAGCTGTGTATAAACTTTGACATGTAAACATAAGAGTCAAGAGAAGAATATGAAGGTAAATATTCATGAGCAACCATACAGGACTAAACAGAGATAAACCAATCACACTTTATGTTGGAGAGAGAATGCATGTGTCCTTTCAGAACTTTATCATTATTAGGTGTTACAGAGGGGATTAGATAGAGGGACTCAGAATGGTCCTATTATATTTTTATAAGAATGGGAAGGGAGAGGAAGAGGAATATATTGGGAAAAGAAAGGGAAAATTAACAATGAAGAAAATTATCTCACATAATTGAAGCACACAAGTAGAAGTCTAAACAATAAGGAGGAGAGAATGTGAAAGAGCAACTTGAAACTCACTCTCATATAAACTGATAAAATGAAGGAAGAATACACATACACATGTACAAATACATATACATAGCTGAGAACAGATACATTTACTCAACAGGGAGATATCAAGGAATGGGGAAAAGAGAAATGAGACAAAAAGAGGAAGGATAAATTAAAGAAGGGGTTAGTCACAAGCAAAAGAAACTGTTTAATGGGGAGCAGGAAGCAAAGAAAAGGAGAAGTACAAGAGAATAGGATAGCAAGAAATACACAATTAATAATCATAATTGTGAATGTTAATGGAATGAACTTATATATTAAACTGAAGATGATAACAAAAGATGATGATAGAGACTAGAATCTAATATGTTGCTTACAAGAAACATGCCTGAAATAGAAAGATACACATAGAATTTAAATAAGGGGCTAGAGTAGAATCTATAATACTTCAGCTGAAGTAAAAAAGACAGGAATAGTGATCATGATCTCAGAAGAATCAATAGAAAAAAACCTCAACAAATTAAACGAGATAAGAAGGAAAACTATATTTTGTTGAAAGGGACCTTAGACAAGTTGCCTTTGGGCAGTTAGATGGTTCAGTGGATAGAGTGTTGAACCTGGAGTCAGGAAGATGAGTCTTCCCGAATTCAAATTTAGCTTCAGACTATACATATGTCTCAGTCATGCATAGTACCTATTCCCAAATTAACTATGTGTTAGGTAGGGTCAAAAAGTTACAAACAAATTCAGGAAAACATTATGAGTGTGTTGTTCAGACCATAATATAAAACAAATTACATTCAATAAAAGCCCTTTGAAAAAAAGATTTAAAATTAATTAGAAATTGAATGACTTAATCTGCAAAATATATGGATAAAAAAATCAAATCATAGAAATAACAAATAATTTAATTAAACATAATGAAAACAACATACTGAAAGTTTTGGAATGCTGCCAAAGACTACTTAGGACAAGCTGTATAGCTCTAAATACTATTATTAATAAAAGAAAGAAATAGTAGATCAACAAATTGGGCAATCAACTAAAAAAACCTCTTAAAAACCCAACACATTCAACCTCCTCAAATAAGTACCAAAATTAAATACTAAAGAGCTTAGCAAAAACGAAAGAAAAAAACAGTGACTTAGTAAACAAAAGTAGGAACTCTTTTTTTAAGCAAAGAAATAAATACATTAGTTAACTTATTTTGAAAAAGAAAGAAGAAAAAAACCTATCAAAAATGGAACTATATCCACAAAGATATTAAAATGTGCATATACCTTGCCCCCCAGCAATATTAATACTAGTCTATACCCCAAAGAGAGCAAAGAATGATGAAAGGTAAACATATGTACAAAATATTTATAGCAGATCTTTTTGTGATGCACATCAATTGGGGCATGGCTGGAAAAATTATGAAATATGAATGTGATAGAATACTATTGTGCTATAAGAAATGACACTAGGAATGATTTCAGAACAACCTGGGAAGATTTGTATGAGCTAATATATAGTGAAGTAAACAGAACCAGGAAAATAATTTATACAATAACAACAATGCTTTAAAGATAAACAGCTTGGAAAATCTTAGGCACTCTAATTGACACAATAACCAATCACCATTCTGAGATAACACACAGTAAGAACTTTCAGATAGAGATGTGATGAATTCAGAAGTCATTGATTGAGGCATTTGGTGAGGGGTAAAAAGTGGGAGAGGGTGAGGTAGGAGGAGAAAATATGGTTGTGAAAGTGAAGTAAAATTTAATTTTTAAAAAGTTGTAGAAAGCATGTTAATCTATAATGATAGAGGGATTTCCTCACCCACAAGTTTCTTATATCAGTGAAATTGTAAAATAATATTCCTATTTTCAATATTTTGGGATTCATCTCTTCTGCAGCTGCTTAGTTCTGATTCCTCCAAAAAAAAGATATCTTGGTAATTTGAATGTGATGAGACCATTCATGTAATTATTATTTATTTCCCCTAGCCAATACATTTTGTTTGGCAGAAGGAGACAGCTATCAAACAAGTTGAGAGATGATTTAATGGTTGTCTCTCAAAGAGAAATCCTGGAGGTTTTATCTTTCCTGCGGCCATATGCTGAGGTGTCTAAAATGATATGCTATCCTGGATCCTGGTTCACCATTACCACCAGAAAAAGACCTCAAAATACCCAACCATATTTCATTGCTGGACTTTGTTCACTTGGGTCTATAAAGTATATAGTGATATTATCCAGCAGAAGTATCAGCCCATTATAGCTCTCAATATTCCCAAGTACAGATGGAACCAGATTAAAACGTAATTGGGAAATATATCTTTTGAATATGATATATTTTTATTTTGAAACTTTTTTTCGAGCATATGTAGAAACAATTTTTGACAATTGTTTTCTGACATTTTATGATCCACATTTTCCCTCTTTGTCTCTTCCCTCTCCACTCCTGAGACAATAAATAGTCTGATATTGTTATATCAGTGTTGTCACACAATTCATATTTCCATATTCCTCATGCTGTAAAAGAAGACATACTGTAATTCAGTAAAAAAAAAAACAACTTATGAAGGAAATAAAGTGAAAAATGGCGTGCTTTGTTCTATAATCAAACTCCAACAGTTTCCTCTTTGGCTATGAAGAACATTTACTTTATCATGAGACTCTTGGGGTTATCTTAGAACCCTGTACTATTGATAATATTTAGTCCTTTGCAATTGATCATTATATAATGTTTCTGTTGCCACATACAATGTTTTCCTGGTTCTGTTCACTTCACTTTGCATCAGTTCGTTTAAGTCTTTCCAAGTTTTTCCTCTACTCGTTTCTTTTTATCATTTTTATGGCACAATAGTATTCTGTTGCAATTACATCAGAATTATTTTTTAAAAATAAAATATAATAGAACATAGATAATGTTAGTATATGGTTTTCAAATTCAATATGCAACCCAGAAAAATCTTAATGTATGATTTAGTTAACCTTGTTTCTATTTGAGTTAAACACCAATTTTTCACAAGGTCCATTCATTTTTAAACTCATATAATTCTATGATCCAAAAAGCAGTTTGATATGAATAAGGCTGTAACTCATTTTCTGAAAGGACATGACTTTTTCCTCTGACTTAATAGAGAAATTGAGTAGATTGGTGCTCTTCATATGTTATATTTAAGAAAGTCTTAGTCCCTATGCCTCATTATGGCATGAAAGTAATCATAGTTCTTGAAACCTATGTCAATGAAGAAAAAGTTCTATATGGCAGGTTCTGCTGTGCTAGCAAGACTTTGAGTTATGGTTCTGGCAACATTTTGCATTTGCCTTCTAAAGAAAAAGTTAAGTAAGCCACTGTGGCACTAGCTAAGTAAGGAGAGATTCATCACCAGTCAGTTGACAAGTTGTTGATAAATTTTTTGACATTGGTAACTTATGAAGCAAAGAAAAGAATAAAATGAAATGAATCCTCAGTCTTTTGCAAACCTTTCTGCTTCTGCAGTGACAATTGAAGTTTAGCAGAAAAAGGAGCAGAATGTACCAAGAATCAGAGAGGTTTTAGATAATCCCAACATCTTTCACCTGTGGCTCCAAGAAGCTGTAGTATGTACAATAGCCACGTGGTGGAGTGATATGTCTCAAATATGTTGGTGATTTAGGAGGATGTGTACCCCCAAGCAAGCAAAAACATCCCTTGGGGAAACTGGTAGATGAGAACAATTTGTTTTAATAGCCATGAGGGTAGTTGAAACAGGTACTGTGGAGAGGTTATATTTTGGTTGGACATTGAAGATGTCAAGGCCATGCACTGAATCTTGGGCCATCACTAGTCATCCTGACTTTTGTTTTAAACTATTCTTTGATGACTGGAAAAGAGAGTGAGATAGATGACTCTGTGTAATTTTTCCTCACTTAAATCCAATATACATGCAAGATAAATTAGTCCTCTTCAAAATGAAGGATGATCAACAACATGAGTGATATTAAGTATTGGTATTCTAAATAGAATGTCCTGTCCAATTGCCAACCAGTGGATATGTACAACTGGAGGAAATTAATGAACTAAATCCTGTCTTTCTTATTGTAAATAAAAGAGGTGGAAGGAAGGATGGCTCATAGGTTTACCTTAGAGAGACAAAGAAATTGTAAGTTGCCTTTATCATTTTCCAAAGGCAACAAGAACTGTTATTTTACTATAGTAACATCTATTAGAAAAGATGAAGAAGCAGAGAAATTCCAGGAGGAAGATGATGAGACTCAAATGAATATATCCTTTCACATTCATTAACTTCAGTGCAAAAGTGAGACTGGATGATAGTTGAAAAATATGAAGGAAATTTATAGTTTAGCAATAAGAAAGAAGAAAGGTCTGAGATTTAAAGGTTTCACAACAGCCTCATGTCTGTATTCTATGAACAATGCACTAAAAGAATCAGAAGACATATTGCAAGATAATTTAAGGATAACACTAGAAGGAAGAAACAAACAATTGAAAAATAGAAATGATCTATCTAGATTTCCACTTCTATTATCTCCATCAATTACGATGAAACCATTTGGATCTAAAGATCATGGTCCTTGATATGCTATATGAAAAAAAAGAATAGATCTAAAGGAAAAAAAAAGATGAGGAAATCGGTTGGATGAAGCAGACATAAAAGAGGTTGGTGTTTGAGGAAATGCTATTTTGAAGAGATTGGGGGATTTATTCTTAAGATATTTTAAAGATGGGAATATATTGAATGATTTGAAAAATCATTCTACTAAAAAGGCAATTGGGAATATAGTCATAATACCAACTCATATGACTTTCTCATTTCTACAAAATCTTTATGATAATAAATCATACTTGCATTATAAGACATCTTACATGAAAATATTAGAAAGGAACAGGCAGGCAAAAGGCATCTATAGCAGACCATTTTTTTCACTCTCACAACTGATTGAAAGATGTACAAAATACAAAAAAACCATAGTATATATTATTTGTTCATTATTTTTTAAAGGATTTTATTCAGTAGAGCAAAAATGGGCTCTCTTCCAATGAATTTCTCCTAAGCATATTTTAACATCATAAAAGATTCTAAGATAGACTCAACAACAGAGATAATATTATTCTATGACTTGCTGATTATTAATATCTAGCAAGAAATGAAAAAGGACAAAATATGTTTATCAAAGTGCTTGCAACTGTCATGGAAGATGTGCAGTGAAAAATCCAAATAGAAAGAGGATACCCTATAGTTATTGAAATCCTGAAAATGTTCATTTGCAAATGACATCATGAATTCATTTGATACCTGGAATGTTGCAGAGATAATGAGATCCATTATTACTCAAACTAGTTCAGCCAAATTAAGGCCTCTATTATTATAATACTTCCTAACTCCTCCATAAAAAAATCACCTTAGGCTGGCTTCCTTTTTTATTTTTGATTCCTCCTTTTTTATTTCGTGTGAACCAGATAAATATTTTGCTCATCTCAATACATCACATATCTGGGACTTTATAGGAGCATAAGCATCTGTATACATCCGCACTTAGCACGTGCTTGACACAAAGCAAGTGTGTAATAAATGCTCATTGATTGCCTTTAGTAGACCATTTCTGTGCGCTACAGCTGAAAAAATTCATCATCTCATGGTCAAACTCCTGGTGATGAACTTCTCTGACCTTAACTTGATGCCAGCCATAATGGGAACATGGTTTTTGCCATGACTCTGGGTCTCTGGTTTAACATTTAATTCTGCATCTTCTTTCTTACTAGCTTCACATTTCTACTCTTGGTCTTTGCCATTTGAGGAAGTGTGCATGCCATCCATGCTAATTCCAAACTTGGCTAGTCCATGACTCTGGACTCTTTTTAAGGTGTGCTGAGTAACTTCCAAGGATCTCCATTTCCCTCCCTGTCTTCTGATTCCACCAGGACAGGAACTTGATTTTTTCTGTTTGTTTCCTTGGTATTTAACATGGTACCTGGCACATAGTAAGTGCTAAATAAGTGTTCTATTTGTCTGTCTGTCTGTCTGATCCATCTCTCTCTATCTATTATCTTTCTCTCATCCATCCATCCATCCATTTATTATCTATCTATCTATCTATCTATCTATCTATCTATCTATCTATCTATCTATCTATCTATCTATCTATCTATCTATCTATCTAAATTTCTACTCTATCATATATGCCATTGCTTAGGGTGTATTCAAAAGCTATTCAATCTAGAAGGACTTTCTAGAGACTGTTCTCTTCTGGTAGAGTCTTTGAGATCACATACCATGATGAGAGATCACAACAAAAATTTATTAGAGGTAGTTACTTTAATAATATCTAATAAGCTAGTTGTGACTAGCAAAACAAATCTACAATTTATTTTCCCCCAACAAAAGCAAAACATTTAACTGGTTTCCATTGAAATACGATAGTTTAGCTTTTACCTACTTTATTTAGTTTGGTCCATTGACTGTTAGTATCTATTATTATAATAGAGAATTGAGGTGTTTTTAGTTTTTTTTTTAAACATAGAATACTACTCTATGTCACTTGGTATTTCTTGCACATGGTACTTCATCTGATCGTGCCTTTTCACTTGTGGTCTTCCATGCCTTTAATGCTCTCTCTCCTAATCTCAAACCTCACTTCCCTGCTTCCTTCAAATCTCAGTTATTATCCCACCTTCTGCAAGAAGCATTTCCCCATTTTCCTTAATGTGAGTAGTGCCTTTCTTCTTAGATTATCTCCAGTTTGTCATGTCTATCTCTATCTCTATCTCCTCTATCTCTATCTCTATCTCTATCTCTATCTCTATCTCTATCTCTATCTCTATCCCTATCTCTATCTCTCTCTATCTCTATCTCTATCTCTACCTCTCTCTCTCTCTCTCTCTCTCTCTCTCTCTCTCTCTCTNGAATTGAGGTGTTTTTAGTTTTTTTTTAAACATAGAATACTACTCTATGTCACTTGGCGTTTCTTGCACATGGTACTTCATCTGATCGTGCCTTTTCACTTGTGGTCTTCCATGCCTTTAATGCTCTCTCTCCTAATCTCAAACCTCACTTCCCTGCTTCCTTCAAATCTCAGTTATTATCCCACCTTCTGCAAGAAGCATTTCCCCATTTTCCTTAATGTGAGTAGTGCCTTTCTTCTTAGATTATCTCCAGTTTGTCATGTCTATCTCTATCTCTATCTCCTCTATCTCTATCTCTATCTCTATCTCTATCTCTATCTCTATCTCTATCTCTATCCCTATCTCTATCTCTCTCTATCTCTATCTCTATCTCTACCTCTCTCTCTCTCTCTCTCTCTCTCTCTCTCTCTATATATATATATATATATATATATATATGTCTTGTTTATGCATAATTATTTACATATTGCCTTCCCCTTTAGACTGTGCAATCCTTGAGAGCAGGTACTAGGTTCTTTGGACCATTCTTTTTAGCCTCAACATTTAACATAAAGCCTGGCACATAGTAGGTGCTCAATAAATGCTTGTTGACTTGAATTGACTTATTGATTGAGCGTGTTAGCCTTGAAATAAGAAGACACAAGTAATAGTTCTAACTCCAAACCTACTTGTCATAGGATGAGGGTCCTATGACCCTGCGTAATTTATTTAGCTCCTCTGAGCTCTTACTTTGTCTATATAATGGAAATAAGGAAACAATACCTCAAGTAGGGGTTGTGTGCTGGACTTCAAAAATTTCATTTGTATCAGTCTTTGTGAAGGTTACACATAGTAAACACAAAATTAGGTAAGAAATATATATATGTATGTATGTATGTAAGTATGTTTTAAAGGTAACCCTTTCTATTTCTACCTAATAGATATCCAAAATTAGTCCCACATTCACTTCTTGGTCCATCCTAATGTAGTTTAGAATGCTTACTTTTGTAGCTGATTACCTGAGGCTCAAAAAATTCAGGAACTACTAGATCTGTTTTCATTCCCTCATAAACAAATGTGCCTTTTTCTTTTAGAAGTTATTAATTGTTCATTTGCTTAATGGCTAGGAAACAATGAGGCCACCATTAGAGATGTGCTAGTGTATTTTGTTATCCATTATCACTATTGTCTACATGGTAGGTCCTAGCAAAAAAAAAAAAAGAGTTGTGTTGAGAATACTTAAGAGAAATATTGGATATTCTTGTCCTAACCGTATTTACCTTTATTATGCTTTCTTTTTAATCTATGAAAGTGTCCTGAGTCAATGAGCTAATATGTAGCCTTTTATTAAAAATCACCAGAGACACATCTGAATAACTATAAATACTATGCCTGCATACTGTATTATGGAAATCTTTCTGTATTTGACAAAAAGGTCAACATAATAAATAAATTATTTAATTTAACTTTATTTAATTGGCCTTTGCATGCAATGCTATACAACATAAGGAATAAATAAGAGTTCCCTGATAAAATAAATATCTGCTATTCCTCTAGAGGAGAAGACTAAGACCAGCAGTTGGAAGACCATTAAAAGAGGTAGGCTTTATGCAGAATGTAAAGAAACCTGTTGAAGTGCAGAGTCAGTAAAAACTGGGTTTGTGAATCTCTTTTACTCATAGTAATTCTAAAGGTGTAAATGACAGAGCATTGTAAAGTCGAACCATAGTAAAAATGACTAACTATTAAATAAAGAACTATCTTTGTTGGTAGGTATTCATTAACAAAGCACATGGAATAATAAAACGCTTTAAGTGAAGTCAGGTAAATCTGACTGGCATTTATGGATTGTTTAGATTTGGGAAAGTCACTTAAATTATCTGAGTCTCAGTTACCATATCTGTAACATGGAGATAATTAGAACTATCTCACATAATTATTGTGATAATTAACTAAAAGCTAATATGCAAATTTTAAAATGGCATGAAATATGTTATTATTATTGATATGGGATACATAAGAATACATAAAATATTTATAAATGGTAAATCACCATCTAAGGACCATTTATGTCTTAAAAATCTCTGATAAGAAATGTCTAAAATATATAGAAAACTAATAGTAATATATATGACTAAAAGCCATTTCCTAATTTTAAGAAAGTAGACAAAGGATATGAATGAGAATCTTGAAAAAAAATTCAAACTATTCATATCATATGAAAAAATGCTCCAAATTACTACTAATAATAGAAGTACTGATTAAACCAACTCTGAGTTGTCGCCTGGCATCCAACAGTTCAGGGAAGATGATGATAGATGAGGATGGTCAATACTGAAGAGGTTGTACAGAGTCAGACATTCTGCTGAATTGTTGGTAATGTTGTGAATTGAATTAACCATTCTGGAAAGCATTTTGGAATTATGTAATTAAAGTAAACTTAATGTTCATAGAAATTCAATATCTATGAATAGATCATAAGGAGGTAATTGATAGAAAGAAAAACTTCCTTTATACCAACATATTTATAGAAGCACTTTTTTTTGGTAGCTAAGAACTGAAAATAAAGTAAGTGCCATTAGTTGGGGAAACGTTTCAAACTGTAGTATGTGAATGAAATGGAATCTCTCTCTACTATAAGAAATGAAAAACATAAGGAATACAGAGAAGCATGGAAGGATTTTTATGACCTGATGCAAATCAGTAAGGAGAACCAAGAAAACAATATGCCCAATGACTACAACATAAATTAAAAGAACAATAGCAGGAAATATTTGTTTATAATAACTGAATGTTGCAAAATTAAAATAGTCAAGCTAAGTATTAAAGAAGAAACATGAGTAGACATCTCCTCCCACTCCTTTGTAGGAGCTGGGGTCCATAGGTTTGGTATATATAATGTGTGGGTTGATTTTGTTGAATTTTTAAAAATCTTCCTCTTAAAAAATTTTCTGTTATAATGAATAGCTTTCTGGGATGGGGTGCAGGATGCAAAGAGAGGAAAATGCAGGGAATATAAAATCAAATGGATAAATCTTTTAAAAATCATTATTATGTATTATATCAGATATGACAGTATAATATTTATTACATTTCATAGATATGCATTTATATATTTATTATATGTTATAGAATAATGTATTATTAATCATAACCATAGTCATAATTTTATTTTACATTCTACCTGGTGATCCAAAAAACTTATAATTTAGTCAGAATCATACTCTCCTTTATGCTTGACTATTATCATAAGTTTAATAAAATATTACTGAATTTTCAATATTCAAAGTATTTATCTTAACTTTGACACTGGTTCAGAAAGCTCCCAGAGAGAAATTTTTAGATAACTGGGAGAATCTCTCCCAAATAAGCTTTCTGAGTCACTAAAAATAATTGCAGGATGTTGTGCTGGCAACTGATGTGGGGAGGGCAAGGAGAGTGTCTTTTAAAAGAAATTTAATGTTCTTCATAGGCTTAAAGATAATTTACTGAGAAAAAGGAAAAGTTGTTTAGATGCTCTGACCTGTTGTACTGAGAAGGTTGAAAAATAGATAAGCCTTTGGCAAATAGAAAAAAATTATCTTAGAGATCTAAAATTAATTATCTTAAAATTCTCAAGAAAAATTGCTTAGCACAACAGGAAAGGAGAGAAATAATTGGAGCATCTAAAGAATTCTGTGTATACATTCCTATTCAGTCTAAAACAAGGGTAGGAGTCACAATTTTTATGAAAAATAAATCTACATTTTTTCTGCCAGTCAAATGAATAAAATGAACTTTGATAATTGGCTAGAGGTTAGAAAAACTTTTAAAAATACTTTGGAATTTATAAAAATCTGTGAATATATTTGATATCTTTGAGAACTCCAAAATTAAAGTGTTTCATTATATTTTGATGCACTGGTGACAAGTTAATATAGGTGTCTTGGGTGTGTGTGTGTGTGTGTGTGTGTGTGTGTGTGTGTGTGTGCGTGCACGTGCAAATGGTCCTGTGTGAATGGTCTTGAAACCCTGAACCACAGAAGTCATATTTCTGGGTCTGTTGAATTTTTATCTGTATTATTGCAGGTACGGGCATTTATTCTGATGCTAACCTATGAATTCTGTTTTTCAAACTTTCTTTGATTTTTTTTTTCTGGACAATTTTCTGCTATGGATTCTTGGAATTTGATGAGCAGTTTTGTTTGTTGTTGTTTGTCATATTTTAGGCATAAATTCACTGTTTCTTAAATCCTATCTTCTCATCCCGTTTTCTTCAAATTGGAGTAACTTCTTGTCTCTTCTCTGTATGGTTCTGGGTCATGGATAGAATGGACACTAAACTGAATAATTATGACTGCTGACTTTGCCTCTGAACCTTTTCTTAAATGAAGGGCTGGCACGAGACAGAAGCTCTCCAACACTGTTTTAGAATAGAGTCCATGTGAGCGAGGAGATAGATTTCCTTCACATAAGATATTGTCTTAGAGCAGAGCCACTTGGTGGGTCAATAGTGTAATGGAGGGTTATCAGGAATGTTAACTATTACTATTTGTGGGTTCACACTGGGGTGAGAGAGACAGGAATGACAGATGAACAGGACCCAACAAGGTAGGGAGACCAAGTTTAACTACTAGGAGGTTATAGTTGCTGGAAATGGCAGTTAGGCTCCAATAGTCACTCAGCCCACCTAGGCAAGGACCTATGGAACCAGCAGGCAAATGGCAAAGGTTTATAACAGTTTTTAATCAGGGACTACAAGATAAAGGATGGGAAGTGGGATTCTACACTTACGAGCTAAGGGCAAACCACAGGGGCAGGGGAAGGACTTGACTACACTAAACTAAGACCTAAGCCAGGCAGAGCTCAGAGAATAACAGGACTGGAGTGGGAATCCTCACAGTAGAGTCCAGAGATGTTTTCAGGATGCCAGGAACCAACCCCTCCAGAACTGATGGTCCAAAGCAGCCCAGTAGGGAGAGGAGCCTGCAAGCTGTCCACCAGATCACAGATCACTCCCTACTCAGTGCTGTTGTGCAGGATAGATGTCTTCTGCTTCCAACCTTCACCACACTCCAGGATCCCAGAGGATCAGGATGCAACTCCACAAGCTCTGAGGTCTCCCGGGAATCAGTTACTGCTTGTAACTCCCACCATGGAGTCCTTCTCAGAGAGTGCCAACAACTTCCTGCTTCCCCATTCCATGTGGAATTGTCTAGCCCTTCCTGCTAGGTCCACATTAACTACATATATATATGTATATGTATATATATATATATATATACATATACATATATATATACACACAGACACACATACATACACACACACACACATATAAATATATAAACTAATACCTAAATAATCCTCACAACAATAGCATGATATCGGATGTTTTGTCTTTGTTTTTCCAGAGCATTATTAGAGTAGATCTTTTTTCAGTTATCCTTCTAATTTCTTCATCTTTTGTTTCATATGGTATACTTTCTTCCTACTCTTAAGGTGATTCTAAAGTGATTCTTGACTTTTCCTAGCTCCATCTCTCCTGGTAGTCTCTTTAATAAATAGTTAATAAATACCTAGCAGGTTCAAGGCACTAGTAAAGTCTTTGAGGGAGATACAAAGAAAATGGTACCTGCTCTACACAGAAATTATTTTCTAATAAGAAAGATAAAATATATTAAATATATAACCTTGGTATAGTATCCTGGAAACTACCTGAAAACAATTTATCAATTGGGGAATAGCTCTTATTCTTCTCATTTTGGTTCTATTCCCTACAAATCTTAGAAATGAGACCTTTATTAGAGAAATTTGCCACAATTATTTTATAGTTTCTTGATTTTTTTAACCCTTAACTTCTGTGTATTGGCTCCTAGGTGGAAGAGTGGTAAGGGTGGGCAATGGGGATCAAGTGACTTGCCCAGGGTCACACAGCTGGGAAGTGTCTGAGGCTGGATTTGAACCTAGGACCTCCCGTCTCTAGGCCTGACTTTCAATCCACTGAGCTACCTAGCTGCCCCTCTTGATTTTTTTCTAACTTGAATTTTCTAATTTAAATAAATGTTTGTACAAATACTTTTTAAATTATATGTAATAAAAATCATCATCCATGTCACTTCCTGTGGATGTCTCTGACTCTTATTTGGTGATGAACTCTTCTCCTCTCCATATATCTGTCAGGTAATTCTTCCTATGCTCCATTAATTTATTTATTATATCATCTTTCATTTCTTAATCATACACCCATTTTGAACTTTTCTTGGTATACAGTGTAAGATATTGGTTTATATCCAATTTCATGATGTTTATTTAGATTATAAAGATATATCAGGGGTTTGCTGGAGTTAGCTTCTCCTAGCTTGTAAGGGCCAATGGTTAAATTTTCAGTCTGAGTATTTACACTTTGGAAATTGGGAAACACTACAAATCAGGAGTTGATTTATTGCTTTGGTGATTGTCTAGACTTAGGAAACTAATGAATAAAGTATCAACAATGCAGATTAAAATTAAATGTATGCCATATAAATACTCCTAACTCCCCTTCCCCAAAGAACTAGTTGTTAAATATTTACCAGCATACTCCTGAATATAGCTGTTATATTCATCTGAATACAGTTAATTATGTTGGGAAGAAAATCATCCAATATACCTCATATTTTGATAGAGATGTACAGATGAGCTGGAGGTAGAGTCAGACTTGCATTCTCTGATATGATCAATATGCTGATTTGATTTGCAATAAGGCATTGTAGATAAGGCACCAGATTCAAAGTCAGGAAGATGTGAATTCCAATCCTGCCTTCTGGGCAAGTCACTTAGCCTCAGTTTCTCATCTGAATAATGGGGAAGCGTGGCCTCAAAACTCCCTTCCAGTTCTAAATTTCTATAATCTCTAAATCTCTATAATCTTATGATTCTGAATTACTTATCTGTTCTAGGAAAATTTTGATACATAGGAGAGTAGGAAAAAAGTGAATTGACAGGTAATAATAGACATGAGAAAAAAAGATGGGGTAGCATATATGGTATTTGGATTAAGAGAGGGGAAAACAAACTTCGTTAGAAGTCACTATAAATTGTTCCATTATAAAGAAAATGACTTTTTCTATTCGACTTACCATTTTTGATTTGGTAATGTGTCATTTGAAATTATTGTAAGCCCTGGAAGACTATGTCTCCCAGGACTCTCTCTGCTACAACTTCCCCTGACAACTCCCACTTCCATTGTGGGAGATGTCAGGGAAAGTATAAAAGGGAAAGTTTGGTGCCTTTTCTCTCTCTCGACCTTGGAGGGCTAGCTCTCTTGACCCTGGAAGCAGCTCTCTCTACCCTGAGACCCTGATCTCTCTCTCTCTCTCTCTCTGCCTTTTCCCCTTTCTTCCTACCTCTTAGTTTTCCCTTTCTTAATCGAAAATAAAACCTAGCTATTCCCTTTCTTAATCGAAAATAAAACCTAGCTATTCTAACCCTAAAGTTGCTCTCTGATCATTTATTAGGGGCTCTGATCAATTTCCCTCTGCTGGGGCTTGGACTGCTACCTTCCTTTCCCTTCCTCTACCTTTCTCTCTCCTTTCTCCCATCCATCCTACCTTTCTACCTCCATCCCTTCATTTTCACCACAGTAATTCATATCGATAAAAGATATTAATTTTTATGAAAATTTTCTAAATGAATAAAGGAAAGAGATAAGGGTGGAATAGGTGATTTTATTGATATAGAGAACTCTAAAATGAAGATACCCCCTTTACAAATTCAGCTTGGCACTTCCTCTGAAACATATACTTTCAAGAATTGTGTAGAGAACCAAGAAAGTAAGTGACTTGCTCCAAGTCAGATAGTCAATATGTATCATGCTGCCTCTCATCTAAATGAGGTAGAATATTTTTAAAAATGATATATTGGTTGAAAGTTGAGATACAATTATATCTTAAAATAGATGCTATTAATAGTGCAAAAGCTTCAAACAATAATAAGCTCTTCAAGAATAATCTCCGTATTACTCCCATCAGGTTTGTCAAGAAGACATAGCCCTACTAGCAGGTGGAAAACTAAGAAACCATGCATGGATTTATTGTGTAACTGGATTTTGTCTACATGAGAAATAATATAGCCCAAATCAGCTGATAGAGAAAGCGTGCTCCCTTTACATTGGAGTGAAGATAATATAAAATTGGAAGACCAGGGAGAAAAGAGAATAATAAAATTGTCTAAGATGTAGAGGATGGTAGGGATAAAATTCATGATTAAAACATCATACTTGAAGAGAAAGAAACTCTTAAAAAAACTTTCACACTAAATATAATGAGAGTGGAAAAATGTGGTTTTGGAGACAGAGCACTAGAGTTGAAATCTCAAGTCTCACTTTGATTATATCATCCTAGGACTTAATGCAAGCACACTTTGTCTTAGTCTCCTCCTCTGTAAAATGGAGATGAGAATCAAACCTGCAATATTTCATAGGGGCTCCTGGATGAGGAAACTCCATCTAACAGTGTTAATCACCCTCTTATTTATAACTTTATATTGAGAACTCTCTGCTTCTATAACTGGTTAGTGGCGATAGGAGGTAGGGGTGGGACTTGGCCAGAGCCACCAAGTTAGTATACATCAATGACAATGCTTGGAACCATGTTGTCTTGTACTATTCATTGTGCTATATTTCCTCTTTGGGATATACAAATGCTTTTTCTATTTCACAGGACTGATGTGAGGAAAGTGTGTTAAACAAATATAAATGTGTTATCCATCTAATTATTATTATTAATAATAAATGTATTCTATAGGGTATATTTTGTAATTATTTTTACTTTATGATTTTTTCTTTCAAAGAGGAATCTATTCATTGACAACCTTTATTCAGTAATACAAGCAGAGAGTGAAAGAACAAAAGAAAGCTGCTAAGTGCTTTTTTGTTCATCAAGAGAAAGATTTTCCAGCTGGGAGCTCTGGGAATGCATTTGAGTTTGGCCTTGATGGATAGATGGCATGATATAAAGACCTCTTTTTGTGAAGCCTTTCATCCAAGTGTGTGTGTGTGTGTTTAGTTCCATAGAATACATTTTGGTGCTAACTCCTTAACTTGGAATGAACCCAGTAAAATAGATGGGAAATATCATCATATCCCTCTCACTGTTTCTAGTGCTCCTGGGGAATGGTCATTAAATATCCAATGGAGATAAAATGGAGCCAGCTTCCAAGTGTTGGGATGAGGACAAACTAGGGAATGTGTGTAAAGTATTATGCCATCCTCCAAGAGCATGAACTAATACTATTAAATGGAAATCACCTTTACATTTCCATTTTTTGGTTGTTTTTGTTTCCATTGCCTTTTATTTATGTTGTTTCTAGGTAGCTAGCATGTACACAGAAAACACTTAAATTTTTAGAAAGCACTTTACACACAGTGTCTCATTTGATCCTCACAACAACCTGGGAGGTAGACATTTCCATGCTCATTAAATCAATCAATTAATTAATTCATTAGGGTTTTTTTGGTACATGAAAATTCTCAGATATCTCCCATCTTCCCTGCCCTTCTCACATTAGAGGAGGCATCATTTAACAAAAATATATATGTCTATATAAAACTATGTCTTGCTTTTTGTATCTATCAGTTCTTTCTCAGGAAGTGGGCATATACAAGTCATTCTTCAAACAATATTTCTGTTGCTGTATGTATTGTTCCCTTGGTTCTGCTCATTTCAGAGGAGAAAACCAAGGCAGAGGGTAAGTGAGTTGCCCATGGTCACATAGCTATGCAGTATCTGAGGTCAGATTTGAATTCAGGTCTAACAATCTATCCCCTGTGCTCCTAGAGGCCAGTACATGTGGGCTCTTTGAGAGAAGAAACTGTTTAATATTTGTCCGTGCCTTGTGAGTTTTGGGCACTAAATTTGTATTAAGTTGAATTGAATTGAAATGAAATAAATTGTATGAAGTGTAGTGAAAGAACCCAGATATATAAGGACTATTGTGAGTATTAAGCATTAAGCCTTGGAATTAGTATTCTGTTAAGTCATCTCAATTGTGTCTGACTCTCCATGATCCCATTTTGTTTTTTGTTTTTGGTAAAAATACTGGAGTGATTTGCCATTTTTCCCTCCAGCTCATTTTACAGTTGAAGAAACTGAGGCAAACAGAGTTAAGTGATTTGTCCAGGGTCACAGAGCTAGTGTATAACTTGCTATTGGTATACCACACATAAGGTATAGATATACGTATTATACATACCTGCTTTCAGTCCCAGTTTTCCCATTGGTCAGCAGTATATCTTAGACATTTGCATTTAAATATAGAAATATACAATTTAAAAGGTAAGAGGCAGCTAGGTAGAACAGTGGAAAGAGGGTTAGATCTGGAATTTTGTAATTATTTTTACTTTATGAGTTTTTTCTTTCAAAGAAGAATCTATTCATTGACAACCCATATTCAGGAATACACGCAGAGAGTGAAAGAACAAAAGAAAGCTGCTAAGTGCTTTTTTTGTTCATCAAGAGAGAGATTTTCCACCCAGGGGGCTCTGGGAAGGCATTCAAATCTAGCATCAGACACTTACTATGTGAATCCAGACCAGTCACTTAGTTGACTCATCAGAAAAATGAAGCTAATAATAGCCCAGGATTGTTCTGAGAACCAAATAAAATAATATTTATAAAGCAGTTTATAAATCCTAAAGTACTATATAAACACTTCCATTACTAATGCTACTTATTACTAAAGACATCATCTGTTCCCAATCACCTTATTTTGCAATGAGAATGTTGAGATTTTACAATGAGAAAATTGAGATCCCCAAATTTCAAGTGACTTGTTTGAAGTTACAGAGTTTGTAGCAGATTTGGATGCTTCTTGTTTTCTTAGCTTTGGTGAGAGGAAGCAGTGGCAGGGAGAGGAGCGGCTGGCGAGGGCATCCCCAAACGATCAAGTCTCAGGCTTCTCCCAGGCTTCCTGCTTGTAATATCTTCCCTGATAATATAACAGATGTGAGAACCAAGTTCTACGTTATTTCAAAACACAAGAGCTTGATGTGATAACCTCATTATGCCACAGTTTCTCCACCACTCATAAAATACAATTCATTTAATTATGTGCTTTGTGCATTATTCATGTTGCATATTGGCTGTCATTAAATTTTAATCCTGAACTGATTTTCCTCTGCTACCTCCAGGCATCCAGATTGTTCCCATTTATATCTTCTATGTCACGTGCCTTGTGAGTAGACACTGATTTTAATATTTTTAAACCTTAGGGAACTATATAAATATTAACTGTTATGAACATCTGCCCAAAGCCATTATTATTTAAATTCCTACTCCAACCACCAATGTGTATTAATTGCTATTATATGCAAAGAATTTGATATGAAATTTAGGTTAAAAATGTTCTTGCCCTCACAAAGCTTTTAGTCTATTTGCAGAAAAAAACTATGGTTATTCTTCATATTTTAGTAATCTGAAATTCCAGTGATGTATATATTCCTTCCAATAAAGTACCTCACATTCTGGTATTAATTTGTAAATGGGTCTTCTAATATTGCTGTGAATAAAAATATCATCATCCCAATACCAAGTTGATCATATACCTCAATGAATTTAGCAAGGCAGGTCGAATCACATGTACCTAAACTATCCTCAGAGCCATTCCAACTCAGAGATGCCATCATAGGATTTCAAATCTAGAGTTAGGAAAGATTTAAATGGCCATCTAGTCTAACCATTTCATATGGTAGGGGAGCAAACCAAGACCCATGGAGCCTTGTGTTTTACCCAAAAATAACACTAGTAGTATGACATTTTAGCCCAAGTGCTATTTGAACCAACGTCTTATCTCCAGAGCCAGCGTTCTTTCCACTGTAACAAAATTTATTCTTTCGAAGATAATATTTCGATATGTATACAATTACAAAATACTTTTCACACAAATAAAATCAGGTCTAAAGAATTTAAAAAACATTAATTCCTCATGGGTAGGCTGATCTAATATAATAAAAATAATAATCCTCCCTAAATTAATTTACATATTTGGTGCCATACCAATCAAACTACGAAAAATCTATTTTATAGAACTAGAAAAATAATAACAAAATTCATCTGGAAGAAGAAAAGGTCAAGAATATCAAAGGAACTAATGAAAAAAATTTGAATGATGGAGACCTGGCAACACGAGATCTTAAACTGTACTCTAAAGTGGTAATCATGGAAGAACTACAGGAGAGGAAACACAGAAGAAAAGCACCTGCTTGAACACATGGGTTGAGGCAGACATGATTGGGGATGTAGACCCAAAACTACCACACCAATGCAACTATCAACAATTTGGAAATAAGTCTTTTTTTTATTTTTTTTATTTATTTTTTATTTTAAACCCTTAACTTCTGTGTATTGACTTATAGGTGGAAGAGTGGTAAGGGTAGGCAATGGGGGTCAAGTGACTTGCCCAGGGTCACACAGCTGGAAAGTGTCTGAGGCCGGATTTGAACCTAGGACCTCCCGTCTCTAGGCCTGACTCTCACTCCACTGAGCTACCCAGCTGCCCCTGGAAATAAGTCTTGATTGATGACACATGTTAAAATCAGTGGAAATGTGCATTGGCTACGGGAGGGGGGGAGAGGAGGTCAGGGGGTGAAAAGGGAAAAGTAAGAACATGAATCATGTAACCATGATAACTTTTCTAAAAAATAAAATTTATTAAAAAAAAAAACAGTATGGTACTGGCTAAGAAATAGAAGGGTGGATCAATGGAATAAACTAGGGGTAAATGACCTCAGTCAGATAGTGTTTGATAAACCCAAATATTCCAGCTTTGGGGTTAAGAACTCACTATTTGACAAAAACTGCTGGGAAAATTAGGAAGCAGTGTGGCATATCTATACCAAGATAAGGTCAAAATGGGTTTACGATTTAAACATAAAGAGTAATATTATAAGTAAATTAGGGGAACACAGAATAGTTACCTCTCAGATCTATAGAAAAGGGAAGAATTTGTGATCAAAAAAGAGAAATAAAACATTACAAGAAATAAAATGAATAGTTTTGATTATAGTAAATTAAGAAGGGTTTGCATAAATAAAACCAATGTAACCAAAATTAGATGGGAAGCAAAAAACTGGGAAAAATTTTTATAACAAATTTCTCTGATAAAGGTTTAATTTCTTATAGATAAAGAACAAAGTCAAATTTATAAGAATCCAAGTTATTCCTCAACTGATAAATGGTCAAAGGATATGAATAGGCAGTTTTCATATAAAGAAATCAAAGCTATCAATAATCATATAAAATGTTCTAAATGATTGGAGAAATGTAAATCAAAACAACTGTGAAGTACTACTTCACATCTATCAAATTGGCCAGTAGTAAAGGAAAATGATAAATGTTGCTGGGGAAGTAGCAAAATTGGGACACTGAACTGATCCAATCATTTTGGAGGGCAATTTGGAATTATGCCCAGAGGGTTGTAGAAGAATGCATACTCTTTGGTCCAGAAATACCATCAACTAGGTCTGTATCCCAAATAGATTTTTAAAAAACGAGAAAGAACCTGTTTGTACAAAAATACTTATAGTTACTCTTTTTGTGGTGACAAAAAATTAGAAACTAAAAGGTTGTCCCCTCAACTGGGTAATTACTAAACAAATTGTGATATATGCTGCTGATGGAATACTATTATCCTCTAAGTAATGATGAATGGGATGATTTCAGAAAAAGCTGGAAAGAACTACATCAACTGATGGAGAGTAAAACAAGCAGAACTAGTAGATAATTATACAGAGTAACTGTAATATTATGGAATGATCAAATGTGATAGACTTTGCTACTTACAGCAATATTATGATTCGGGACAGTTCTGAGGACTTATGAAAAAGAATGCTATCCATTTCCAGGGAAAGAACTGTTGGGGCAGAAATGCAGATGAAAACATATGATTTGTCACTTGTTTATTTGTGTATATGTTTTGGGGTTTTGGTTCTATAAAGTTATTCACTTACAAAAATGAATAATATGGAAATATGTTTTGTGTGATAATACATGTGTAACTCAGATTAGGAGGGGGGAGGGAAAAGAGAAAGGAGACTATATGGATCATACGACTTTGGAAAACACAGAAATCTGTTATAAAAATTAAAAATTTAATAAAGAAAAAATTAAATAAAATACTTTTAAAATAAAGATCATATTTTGGTCCTATAACTTTTGAGAACAACGTGGTACATCCATATGATTTTGGTGATGAGATGATAAGGTGGTAGAATGAGACCAATACACGCATTAAAAGATAAGTTCCTTAGATAGTTTCATAACTAGGTAATCTCCTATCTTGGGATAAAGGTAATTAACTGATAAAAGAATAGGGGTCACTAAGTAAATCTATAAAATTATCTCACCCCATCTAAAGCAAGTAATAAAATGCTACATTCTGGTATCTTAACTAAGTAGGGACTCATCTTGACTGATTTTAATCAAATGTATTCCAGCTAAGTTTATAATGTACTGGGGATTATCTTTAAGGTATCAAGCAAATTTGAGCCCAAGGACTATTTGATGTTGGATGAGCATGTTGGGTCAAAGAGGATGGACCTTCCATCTTGGTGTCAATACTGTGTATTGGCTCCAAGGCAGAAGAGTGGTAAGGGTAGGCAATGGGGGTCAAGTGACTTGCCCAGGGTCACACAGTTGGGAAGTGTCTGAGGCCAGATTTGAACCTAGGACCTCCCATCTCTAGGCCTGACTCTCACTCCACTGAGCTACCCAGCTGCCCCTGGAGATAGATTTTTAAGAAGGAATCATTTAGGGCAGGAGGAAGATTTGTGCCTGGGTTTTGGCCTTGACTAGTAATACTTTCCCACCCTCTATTCTCCCAATTCCTATGGTTGCCCAAGCATCTTGAGAACTTTGGAAGTCCAGAATAGCTTGGCTTACTAAATGACAAGCCATAATTATGGAGGGAAGCTCATCAGTTGGGACTTGTGGTATATGTCACTAGAAAGGATACTCTACCTTATTCCCAACTCTTTAGAGGTAATAAGCTCTTGGGCCCAAGTGGACCTAGACTTGACTCATCAGTGTAAGTATGAGTTGGGATATTTACCTCAGAGCATGTGATTTACTGGATAACTGAAGTAAACCTTAGTGGGGGAAGTGATATTTATTCTTTAAGAGAGGGTTAGGAATTTAACAGATGAAAGGTGGCAAAGAGAACAGTTAGAGAAAAATGTACCACTTGTTAAAGGGATAAAGAGTGATTTAATTCACGTGGAAGATGATACATAGAAGTGGATAACAAGAGATAAAGTTAAAAAAATGGAGTGGGGCAAAAAAATCATATAAGGGTCTTAAATACCAGATACTACAATGGGATTTGAATTTTACTCAATGGTTAGTAGGAAAATCTATTAAGATTTTCTAAATGAAATTAAGGGAAATCTCCTTGATTTTGTTATTTAATTAAAAATATATCCTTTTCTGTCTCTGAAAATATCTAAAATAATCAGAAATTCAACATGCAAGGTAACCTGGTATCATAGATAGAGAGCTAAACTGGAAGTCAGAGAGATCTATCCAGGTTCAAAGCCTGCCTTTGTCACATATTACTAGTGTAACCTCTCAGTTCTCTAGTTAATTCTCCAAGATTATAAATTACAGAGAAGGTGCTCCCTCCTTATAGAGGGAGTTTCCTCAGTTGGGGTCTAAGAATAGGTCTTTTCTTGTCTTTAATACCATATTTGAAGCTATTTCTCTAGGTGCTATAACTTCATCTTGGTCTAATGATTGTCTCAGAAATTTATGTTGTAAAGTGCTATTCCATCTTCAGGAAAATTTAGCTAATACTTCTTGTCTCTGTGTACCTTAAAATGTATATTAATGCTATGGGGTAGTGGAAATAGCAATAAAAATAGAGGATGTAGACATTGGTCCAAGGTCCAGTTCTACCATTTATGTAATTTCTACTGTCTAGTCCTGAAATTTCCCATCTGTATCAAGTGGGAATTGGACTACATTGGACCTTAAAATAGATTTTAAGCCATTTCCAGTTCTTATACTCTGGCACATCAAGGTTAGAGATAGTACAACTAATCTTTAAGTGATGCAGTGGATAGATTTCATTACCCAGAGTCAGAAAGACCCAAACTTATAATCTGTGACCCTGGAAAAACCATTTAATCTGTTTGTGTTTCAGTTTCCTCATCTATAAAATTGCAGGTAAATAAATTAAAAAAAAACACAACAAACGTATGATCTACTTCCCAGGACTGTTGTGAGAAAAATATTTGTAAAGCATTCTGCAAACCTTAAAGCACTATAAATGCCAGCTATTAGTAGTATTAATTTAGAGGGACATCCAGCAACTTGCCTATACTCAGAAAGTTTGTATCAAAGTCCCAAGCTTCTTACCCTCTATCATTTATTGGCTTTTGCCACTACATGCCTCTGAGGATGAATAAGATTGTGTTTGTAAAGAACTTGGAGCTTCTTGGATATAAGGTACAGGATAAACACTATATATTATTATGTCCCCACTATAGCAATCAGCAGACAACATTTCATTTCTATACCTAACATCATTATTTCAAAACCAAATTGAGTGAAATGGTACAGTCTATCTGGTAGCATTCGGGACATTTAAAAATAGGTTAGGATAAAGGCAGAAACTTGGAGCATTTTCCTTGCCTTGAGCATTTAAAAACACCACTTGGGAGATTAGTTTCAGGTTAGGGATCTATGTGGATGCTAGAGGATGGAGGATAGAATTCTTCAAAGATACATTCATTGTGAAAGTAAATCTTGAGATATTTCACAAATTAACTGTACTTGATTCATCGTCTATCTTCAAGACTAATTATAATAAACCAACCAACATTTAATGAGCATATGTTAAGCCAAGTGATTTGTTCAAACTAAAACACAGCATTTCTTGTGAAGGAATGCTACACTTTGAGTAAAGAAATCTGATTTTGAAACCAATTTTCACACCAACTAACTCTGCTACTTTAGGCAAATTGTTCTTTAATTTTAGTTTCCCTTTTTGTAAAGTGAGGCTAATAATATATTGGCCGTTCAACTGAAATTGTACACTCAAAATTGCCATTGATCTCATGGCCTTTTCCCAGTCATTAGTCTTGTAGATTTTTCCTCTAATAGTTGACACTATTAACCATCCTTTTTTCCTGGATATCTTTGCCTTTTTTCCTATCTGTCTAAAAAAATTCTGTTTGGTTTCCTTTCATATATGATCATTTATATTTCCTTAATTGTGGGAACATCTCAAAGCTTAGTCCTGAATCACTTTCTTTTTCTTTTTTTTCTATTCTCACTCTCTCAATGATCTCATCATTATGTGTTTGAATGTCATATATGCATATCCTGCTCTTGTCATACTCTCTAGCCCTGCATCACCAACCATCTTTTGAACATTTTCTTCTAATAGGCATTTGAAACTGAACATATCCAGAAGAGAGTTCTTTATCTTTCCCTCAACACCCAACATTTTCTAAAATCCCTATTGGGAAAAAAATCATTACCATGTTTCCAATTATCCAGGTCCAGAATCTCAGTGCCATTCTTGACTACTCTATTCTCTCTCTCACCACATTGCCACAGTTACCATATCTTGCCATTTGTTGCTCTGTAGCATCTTTGTACTCACACGATCCCCACCCTAGTTCAGGCCCTTTGTACATTGTTGAACTATTGCAATTCTCCCTTCAATGATCTCCCTATCTCAAGTCTCTCCCCTCAAAAATCCATCTTCTATCTAAATCCCAAAGTGCTATTTCTAAAGTCCAAATAAGACTATGAGAGTTTCCTGCTCAAAAGCTTCCACAGCTCCCTTTGATCTTCAAGATGAAATAAACTCTTTTTTGGCATCTCTGGTCTTTCATAAGTTTCAGCCATTATTCCTAGACTTGGTGCATATTCCTCCCCTTCAAACTCTGTTTCATCCAGATCGGTGTACTTGTTGTCTCTTAATTCCCCTACTTCTTTCTTACTGTCATCATCTCTTTGGATCCCTAGCTCCCTTCAAAGTTCAGATCAAAACTGTTTCCTCCTCAATGAGCAAGGTCCATGAGACCTTTCCTGATTCTTTTTGCTGATGATTTCTCCCATATCATCCTCATCCCAATTACCTTGGTATTGCCTTTTTATGTATTTGGTATTTGGCCAGGTAGGTGGTAGAGGGGATAGAGAAATGGGCTTGGAATTAGAAAAACTCATTTTCCTGCGTTCAAATCCAGCCTCAGACAATTCCTAGCTGTATAACACTGGACAAGTCACTTAATCCTGATTTGCTTCAGTTCCTTATCTATAAAATGAGCTAGAGAAGGAAATGGCAAACCAATCCAGTATCTCTGCCAGAAAACCCCCAAAATGGAGTCACAAAGAGCTGGACACAACTAAGCAACAAAAATGTTTGACATTTACTGCTGGGGGTATATGTTGTTTTGCCCAGTAGAATGTAAAGTAATTCAGGGTGGAACCTTTTGTTTTCATCTTTTCCTCAGCACCTAGCAAGGTGTCTGATACTTAGTAGTTGCATAGTAAATGTTTGATGAAGATCGATTAGCTGCCTGATTGGTACAATGAATGCCAGTCCTAACAAAAACTCATGTCTTTGAAGTACAAAGTAATCATAATAATCTACATTGGCATAACACTGTATGGATTCAATGCATACATAATATATAATTTCATTGGATCTTTTGTTTTAATTGGACAATATCTTCACAACAGTATGGTAATGATAGGGTAACTATTGTGATAACCATTTTACAAATGAAGAAACTGAGACACAGAAGGATCCTGAGCAAAGCTTCTTTTATTTCAAATCTAATTCTTTTATATATACAATGTTGTTTTTAATTAAAACATTTTCAAGATACTGTTATGGAGATAAAAATAACACATCACTTATTTATGATAAACACACTTTTCATGCCTCCTTCAATAGATGAACTAAGGGATTAAAAACTCCTGTTTTCAATTACTCTGGCAAGCTAAATCTTGACTCTCTCTTTTAGGAGAAAATAGCAGAAATTAAGAAGCAAGGATAGTGTTATGTTTGCCTTCCTATAAGAAGCCAGCACCATGAGTATATTTAACAGGAAACAAGACAAGGTGGTAGAAAACACATCCAGTATCATACCTTCTAAGTGGTTAATTTGCCATTATGGCTGTTCCTATATCCTTTTTTTAAAACCTTTCTTAATTTTATTTTTCAATTACATATAGAAACAATTTTTGAAAATTGTTTTCTGACATTTTTTAATTCAGATTTTCTCCTTCCCTCCCTAACCCACCTTTCTCAAGGCAATAAAGAGTCTGGTCTTACCAGTGCTATCATGCAATAAATATTTCCATATTCCCCATGCTATGGGAAAGATACATATGACACATAAAATAAAAACTCATGAAGGAAATAAAGTGAAAGATGGCCTGCTTTTTTGTCTGCAATCAGGCTCCAGTGATTCCTTCTTTAGCTGTAGATAGCATTTTTTTTTATCATGAGTCCCTTGGGGTTATCCAGGGACCACGTTTTGATGATAATAGTTTAATTCTTCACTGTTGATCATTTTACTTTATTTGCTGTGACTGTGTACAACATTCTACTGGTTTTATCATTTCACTTCTCATCAGTTTAAATAAGTCTTTCTAGCCTTTTCTGAATTCATCCTGTTTATCATTTTTATGGTGCAATAGATTCTATTACAACTATATATCTTGTTTAACTATTCGCCCACTGATATTTTTGTACAAGTAGGTCCTTTTCTCCTATCTCTGATCTCTTTGGGATACAGGTCCATCAGTGGAATTGCTAGGTCAAAGGATACACACAGTTTTATGGTCATCTAAATTCTTAAGTATTTATAAAAATTTGGGAGATCTGTATATTTTCTTTTATTCGGGACAAAAAATAAAAATTATTAGAATTATTGTAAAAAAGGGTATTATTTTGTTTTATAGACTAAAAATAGCAAAAAGTAATTCAGTTAATTTTTATATTAAAATAAATGTTATTTCCAATTTCAATTTGAAAAATAGTCAAATATCAAACTTTATGATCTTACTAAAATTTTTGCTACTATAAGAGACCAGCTTATGAGTCACCTGGAGAATTTTCACAACTGGTTCTTGTACCTTACTTCTGTAATACTTCTGGAATTCATAGAGATTCAAGACCAAGAATGAAACAGGTCTTTTTAGTGCAGCTCAAAATACATCCACAGGTATCTTACCTTCATTTTACTACAGTTGTTGAGTGGGAGTTTAATTTCAGTCATTTACTAAGTTCTGACTCCCATGAGAAACTCTCTTTCCACCTCTTCATTTGTATCTCAAGGTTCTGATGAGCCAGATGACTGAAAATATCCCTGTGTTGGTTGATGCTAATTGTGCCATGACCTAAATTCATGAAATAATTAGAGGACTATGAACTATCTGTGGAGATTCTCAAGGAACCTATCAGGGAGAAATTAGTCTGTTTCTGACACTGAACATTTTTCTCAGGGATTTATTTAAAATACAAAAAAGGAAGAATCTCCACCTTGAAAAAAGTAGTTGTATAGATACAGATATCTTTTGACATGTGAAATCCTTATTCTTTGACATTTTTGTAAAGGAACATGTAAGTCTAAAAAATAAGAAATTTCACCTATAAACAAAATGATTTCCCCTTTGATATGGAAACCAAGGTCAAGTAGAAAATGTGGTGTTGGAAAGAATATTTTTTTTCTTTCAGTTTATACATGTATGTACAGGGATTTGAGTATGAGGGGAGAAAAACTGGGAACAGGGCAGAGGAGAAAGCAGTGAGTGTAGTTAAGGGATACAGAAAAGGTTAAATCTTTATTTTCTCCTTTCTTGTTTCTGTCTGAGATACTAAGTTTGAACACAACATTCTTTGCTCCTTAATTAATGATTAAACAATGCAATTCTTGATTTAACTTAATTAAACAACTAATGAATTTATATGTGTAAAGATCATTAATGTGCTGTTTGAGGCATATCCCTGGGGCTTGGTTAACTCAGTTCTTCACAGCCCAGTAAATAGTTATACTGAGCCAAATATTTCTTGGCTTTTATGTAATAGCCCTTTCAGTATAGTTTCTGTTGCGTTAATTTGTGAATTTAATGTCCAATATAAATGAAGGTGACAATACTAATAAACTTCAGTAATAATGACAATATCCTATATCTATATGGCATATATATCTCTGTATGACATAGATATGCTGAATCTATATGATTTACAAAGAGGGCTGGATTTAATATGAGAGGATGAAAATTGAAAACTGGCTCTCCCACTTCCTAAAATCAAGTCCTTAGTTTTTTCTTCCCCTAGTTGTATCTCTCACTCTTCTTGACTTTTCCACCATGGCTCTTCTTACCCTGGATCTTCCTTCTGCCACGTTAGCTCCCTTATCCCATTGATAAGCTGCTTCCAAGAGGTCTCTGTTTTAGGAATAGGCTTACACTATCCATGCTTCATACTCTTGGTTTTGCTTCTGACTCTCCCAGATTTTTGCTGCCATGCCCCTGAAAGGGTATCTCTGCCTTTCCTTTTCAGCTCCCTTTTATACGTGGCGTCTCTCCTTAAAAAGTAACTTCCTGGAGGTCAGGAATTGCCTTTTTTGGGGGGTGGTGTTTCAATTTGTATCCCCAGTGCTTGGTACCTAGTAAACACTTGAAAATATGATTATTATAATATTAATAATATAATAATGTTGCCTCCCTGCCATCTATGAAATTTGGAGGTTGGACAAGATGATCTCCAAGATTCCTTCAATTCTACATCTCTAGCCCTATGATGCATACATTATTATTCCCATTTTTTAAATGAAGAAATTGAAGGAAAAAGATATTAGATGAATAGTCTAGGGTAAGATAGATAAGAAACATTAGAAACAGAACTTTTAAATTAAAATCCAGTATTATTTACACTATAATATGATGACACAAATTTTCAATTATTTCCCTGGCCATAGATTTCACTTAGGAGTCTAGACTGCTTCCTAGAATTCTCTTGTGACCAAAGGCATAAATGTAACAGTTGGCCAAGGTTAGAGGATTGTAGACATAAAATGAAATGATTCTAACGGACAAATCTGTGAATGTAACTTTTTACCTTAGCCTTACTAGCATTGCCTCTCATGGTACTCTGTTCTAATGGAAAATACTTGGTATCAAGTTAAGACCCTTCTAATAATCTTAATTACTTTCTTGCATAGATTAATGGGAAAGATTTATTTGTGTCTTTTTATTTAGATTATTTCACAGATATACTAACCCATAACTCATTTTAGAGAACATGGAAGACGTGTCCCTTAATGCTATAATATGTTAATATGCAATAATAATAATATTAGATTTCTTCTTTTTCTCTTTTTTTCATGGCAGAGGGGAATAGTGGTCTTGGTTTGTGATTTCATAGGGAGAGACCCTTGGCAACCCCACTCTTTCAACATAGATTGGCAAATGTTTTGTAATTTAGGGTCTTAGAAAGTTGTTTCAAGATAATGAGAAGTTACATAACTTACCAAGGAGAACATAACCATTAGGTCATAATTTGCCTTCCTAATACAGGCATCTAGATGGTACATTAGAGCACTGGAGTCAGTAAGACTTGAATTCAAATTTGGCCGCAGACTCTTACTAGTTGTGTGACTTTGGGCAAATCACTTAATCCTTTTCGGCTTAGTTTCCTCGTGTGCAAAATGAGCTGGAGACAGAGTAGCAGACCACTAGAGGATATCTGCCACAAAAATTCAAATAAGGTTCCTATTAGTCAGACATGGCTGAAAAATGATTGAATATCAACAACTTCTTAACACAGAGGATTCTTCTCTGGCCATTTGGGCAAATTGACTCTTAAGCAAAAGAACAAATAAAAATGAACAAAGAAACCGCTATCTAATTCAGATCAGATCACAATTAAAGGCAAGTCTAAATGACAGGTACTTCAAAAAGAAATGTAATTTTGTTATATTTGGTCACTTTAACTAGAGTTAAAGAGTAAGAGTTCTATAGTAAAGGATTTGTTCTTAAAAATATCATTTCACATGTGGGAGAAGTTCCTCTTGCAATAGAGATCCTAACCATTTAAAACACAGAAAGAAGATAGTCCTAGAGAGATAGATGGGGCTTAAAAACATCATAACTAAGTATCATCTACAATGGGGATGAGTCAGAAGTCTTCCCAATAAGATCAGGAGTGAAGCAAGGATGCCCATTATTACCACTATTATTTAATATTGTGCTGGAAATGCTAGCCTGAGCAATTAGAAAAGAAAAAGAAATTGAAAGGATTAAAGTAGGCAACGAGGAAACTAAACTATCACTCTTTGCAGATGATATGATGGTATACTTAGAGAATCCTAGGAAAATCACCTAAAAGCTAATGGGAATAATTAATAACTTTAGCCAGGTTTCAGGTTACAAAATAAAACCACATGAATCATGAGCATTTCTATATATTTCCAACAAAACTTAGCAGCAAGAGTTAGAAAGAGAAACTCCATTTAAAATCACTCTAGACAGTATAAAATATTTGGGAATCTATCTGCCAAGACAAATACAAAAATTATATGAACACAACTACAAAACATTTTTCAAACAATTAAAACTAGATCTAAACAACTGAAAAAAAGACATTAATTGCTCATGAGTAGAATAAACTAATACCAAAAAATGAAAATTCTCCCTAAATTAATTTACTTATTCAGTGCCGTATCTATCAAACTACCCCAAAACTTTTTTTTTTAAACCCTTACCTTCCGTCTTGGAGTCAATACTATGTATTGGCTCCAAGGCAGAAGAGTGGTAAGGGTAGGCAATGGGGGTCAAGTGACTTGCCCAGGGGCACACAGCTGAGAAGTGTCTGAGGCCAGATTTGAACCTAGGACCTCCCGTCTCTAGGTCTGACTCTCATTCCACTGAGCTACCCAGCTGCTCCCTACCCCAAAACTTTTTATAGAATTGGAAAAATAATAACAAAGTTTATCTGAAAGAACAAAAGATCAAGAATATCAAGGAACTAAGGGGAAAAATGTGAAGGATGGGGGTCTAGCAGTATCAGATCTTAAACTGTATTAAGAAGCACTGATCATCACAACAATATGGTATGGCATAGAGATAGAAGAGTGGATCAATGGAATAGATTAGAGATAAATGACCTCAGCAATCCAGTGTTTAATAAATCCAAAGGTCCTAGCTTTTGGGATAAGAGCTCACTATTTGACAATAACTGTTAGGAAAATTGGAAAAAAGTATGGGAAGATTAACATTTCACACTCTATACCAAGATAAATTCAAAATAGGTATACAACTTAAATTTTCCCCTTCCCTATAGATCCAACAGATATATTATTCTACATTCACCTAACTTACTTATTATTTATTTATTTTTAAATGCTTAACATTTGTGTATTGGCTTATAGGTGGAAGAGTGGTAAGGGTGGGCGATGGGGGTCAAGTGACTTGCCCAGGGTCACACAGCTGAGAAGTGTCTGAGGCCAGATTTGAACCTAGGACCTCCCGTCTCTAGGCCTGACTCTCAATCCACTGAGCTACCTAGCTGCCCCATACCTAACTTACTTATAATATGACTCCTTATAGTGAAGACTAAGCAAGATATAGAGAACATTACAAGCTGTAAAATGAATAATTTTGATTATTTTAACTTTAAAAGCATTTGTATGAACAAAACCAATGCGACCAAAATTAGAAGGGAAGCAACAAATGGGAGAAAAATTTTTTTAACAAAATTCTCTGACAAAGGTATAATTTCTCAAATATATAAGGAACTAAGTCAAATTTGCAAGAAATCAAGTCATTCCCCAATTAATGAATGTTCAAGGGACATGAAAAGGCAGTTTTCAGATGACAAAAATTAATGATAATCATATGAGAAAATGTTCTAAATCCCTCCTGATTAGAGAAATATAAATAAAAAGAAGTTCAATGTACCATCTAACACCTACCAGATTGGCCAATATGACAGTAAAGGAAAATAATAAATGTTGGAGGGAATGTGACAAAATTGGGACACTAATGCAACTTTGGTAGAGTAGTGAATTGATCCAGCCTTTCTGGAAGGCAATTTGGAATTGTGCCCAAACGGTTTTAAAAGAATGCATACTCTTTGATCCAGCTATACCACTACTAGGTTTGTACTCCAAAGAGATAAAAAAAGAGGATGGATCTGTTTGTACCAAAATATTTATACCTGTGCTCTTTGTGGTGGCAAAAAATTGGAAAATGAGGGGTTGCCCTTCGACTGGGGAATGGTTAAACAAATTGTGGTATGTTATGATGATGGAATGCTATTTGCTGTAAGGAATGATAAACTGCTTGATCTCTATATGAACTGGAAGAACCTCCAGGAACTGATGTGGAGAGAAATGAGGAGAACCAGGAGAACATTGTACACAGAAACTGAAACATTGTGGAATGATCAAAGGTAACAGACTTTGCGACTGATAGCCAGGACAATCTTGATGGACTTATGAGAAAGAATGCTATCCACATCCAGAGGAAGAACAATAGAAGTAGAAACGCAGAAGGAAACATATGATTAATCAATTCTTTATATGGTTATATGATTTGGCATTTTGAGTTTAAAAGATTACTCTATTACAAAATGAATAACATGGAAATAGGTTTTAATGATATTATATGTATAACCCAATGGAACCACTTGTCAGCTCCAGGAGTGGGGAAGAAGAGAAGAGGGAGAGAACCTGAATCATGGAAACATGGAAAAATATTTTTAAAAAGAAAATAAATTATATTTATTATTATTTTTAAAATTTTTATTTTGAATATTTTCCCATAGTTACATATTTCATGTTCTTTCCCTCTCCCTGAGCTCCCCCTCACCTCCCAGACCTGACGCACAATTCCACTGAATTTTACATATAACATTGATTAAGACCTAATTATTGATAGTTGGACTAGATTTATCATTTAGCGTCTACATCCCCAATAATATCCCCATCAGCCCATGTGTTCGAACAGTTGTTTTTCTTCTGTGTTTCTACTCCCACAGTCTTCCTCTGAATGTGGCTAGTTTTCTTTCTCATAAGTCCCTCAGCCTTGCTCTGGATCCTTGCATTGCTGCTAGTAGAGAAGTTCGTTATGTTCAATTTTACCACAGTGTATCAGTTTCTGTGTACAATACTCTTCTGGAACTGCTCCTTTCACTCTGCATCAGTTCCTGGAGGTCTTTCCAATTCACATGGAATTCCTCCAGTTCCTTTATTCCTTTGAGCACAATAATATTCAATCATCAACAGATACCACAATTTGTTCAGCCATTCCCCAATTGAATGACATTCTCTCATTTTCCAATTTTTTGCCACCACAAAGTGTGGCTATAAATATTATTGTACAATACTTTTCCCTTATTATCTCTTTGGGGTATAAACCAAGCAGTACTATGGCTGGTCCAAAAGGAAAATAGTCTTTTAAAGCCCTTTGAGCATAGTTTCTAATTGCCATCCAGAATGGTTGGATCAGTTCACAACTCCACCAGCAATGCATTAACAGCCCAATTTTGCTACATCCCCTCCAACATTCATTACTTTCCCCTGTTGTCATGTTAGCCAGTCACCTCACAGTTGTTTTGATTTGCATTTCTCTAATTATTAGAGATTTAGAACACTTTCTCATGTACTTATTGATACTTTTGATTTCTTTATCTGAAAATTGCCTATTCATGTCTCTTGCCCATTTATCAATTGGGGAATGGCTTGATTTTTTATACAATTGGTTTAACTCCTTATATATTTGAGTAATTAGACCCCTGACAGAGTTTTTTGTTATAAAGATTTTTTCCCAATTTGTTGTTTCCCTTCTGATTTTGGCTACATTGTTTTTGTTTGTACAAAAGCTTTTTAGTTTGATATAATCAAAATCATTTAATTTACATTTTGTAATTTTCTCTAACTCTTGCTTGGTTTTAAAATCTTTCCTTTCCCAGAGATCTGACAAGTAAACTATTTTGTGTTCACTTAACTTATTTATAGTTTCCCTCTTTATACTCAAGTCATTCACCCATTCTGAATTTATCTTGGTATAGGGTGTGAGATGTTGATCTAAACCTATTCTCTCCCATATTGTTTTCCAAATTTCCCAACAGTTTTTTTTAACCCTTGTACTTCGGTGTATTGTCTCATAGGTGGAAGATTGGTAAGGGTGGGCAATGGGGGTCAAGTGACTTGCCCAGGGTCACACAGCTGGGAAGTGGCTGAGGCCGGGTTCCAACAGTTTTTTTAACTGGGACATCAATGCAGTGCTGGTGGAGTTGTGAACTGATCCAACCATTCTGGATGGCAATTTGGAACTATGCTCAAAGGGCTATAAAAGAATGCCTGCCCTTTGATCCAGCCATACCATTGTTGGGTTTGTACCCCAAAGAGATCATAGATAAACAGACTTGTACAAAAATATTTATAGCTGTGCTTTTTGTGGTGGCAAAAAACTGGAAAATGAAGGTATGTCCTTCAATTGGGGAATGGCTGAACAAATTGTGGTATATGCTGGTGATGGAATACTATTGAACTCAAAGGAATAATAAACTGGAGGAATTCCATGTGAACTGGAGAGACCTCCGGGAACAGATGCAGAGCGAAAGGAGCAGAGCCAGAAGAACATTGTACACAGAGACTGATATACTGTGGTAAAATTGAATGTAATGGACTTCTGTATGCAGCAGCAATGCAATGACCCAGGACAATTCTGAGGGATTTATGGTAAAGAATGCTACCTACATTCAGAGGAAGAACTACAGTAGTGGTAATAGAAGAAAAGCAACTGCTTGAACACATGGGTTGAGGCAGACATGATTGGGGATGTAGACTCGAAACTACCACATCGATGCAACTATCAACAATTTGGAAATAGGTTTTGATCAATGACACAGGTTAAAACCATGGGAGGGGGAGCTTGGGGCAGTGAAGGGGAAAGTAAGAGCATGAATTATGTAACCATGATAACTTTTCTAAAATATAAATATTAATAAATGTTTTAAAAATAAATTCATTAAATTAAATTCTTATTTTTTCAATTTCAAAAAAAATCTATCCAAATTGTGAAGGTGAGAAATTGAATGCTGTATACGGGGAAGAGCAAATAAATCATTTTGAGTGGAAAATAGAATGATTTGGAGAAATGAGTATTAAATAAGTCTGAAATCCTATAACTCCATCAAAATGGCTTTTGTGAACTGAAGTTATAATTCAAAGATTGAGGAGGTAGTGAGATGGAGGGAGAAAAATGGGAATGTACAGTTTGCTTCTTCTCTGCCCACCAGAAGAGTATTCCTGCCACTTGTCTAGAGATATATTTACCTGAAAGAAGGTAGATAATACTTTTGCAGAGTGGGTATGTGGGTTGAGAGGAAATAGAAGAGGAATCCCCTTTCTCAGAAGATTTAAGTCTTCAAGTCTTACTTGTAATGTAGTCAGCTGATATGTCATGTTCCTGCTTCCTATAATCTCTACCTTCTCCTCAGCCATCCAAAAGGCAAGCTAAACAAGCCATATTGGAAAGCCAGTGAATGAATCCTTCAATGAGCAAGTTATTTTCAATAAAGCCAGGCCAATCTTGTTGACAACAGAAGTCATCTCCTCAATCCCATCCTGACTAAATAGGACCCACTTGCCAGTCTTCGTGGCTGGATCCTAGTGGGAGAGGGGCAAATTATTCCTCCTGCATGTGAAAGAGTTAAGAGATTTCAGCAGTCATTCTGATAGAATCAGGAATGGCACTGCTTGAACGCATGGGTAGATGCTAAACGATAACTCTAGTCTATCAATAATATGGAATTAGGACTTAATCAATGATACAAGTAACAACACAATGGAATTGTGCATCAGCTACAGGGGGGCAGGGGTTTAGGGGGGAGGGAAAGAACATGAAACATGTAACTATGGGAAAATATTCAAAATTTAAAAAAAAAGTAAAAAAAGTAAAAAAAAAAGAAATGGCTATCCAGGCAGGCAACTAATGGTTTTCTCTCCTATAAAAGGAAATAATTGAACTGTACCTTAAACCCCCTTCTGACACTAACATTCTGGGATCCTAAATCTTTTCTGTCTTAATCCCTATCCCACTTTGCATATTTAATTGATAATAATGCATGATGAGGATAATTATTTTGAAAATGATGAAGCTAATCATGTTCATTACAAGAACCATACTCAACACTTCCATCTCCCTTATGTTGCTATGTCCAAACAGTTGTCACGTCTTGTCCATTCTACCTTCTTAATATCTCCTCCATCCATCCCTTTCTATTTATTTAGAGAGTTACTACCTCAGTTCAAATCCTCATCAATTCTCTCTTGCTCTATATTACATTGTTGTTTTTGTTGTGTTCTACTCTTTGTGATCCCATTTTGGGTTTTCTTGGAAAAGAGACTAGAGTGGTTAGCCGTTTCTTTTTCCAATTCATTTTACAGATGAGGAAACTGAGGCAAATTGGGTTAAGTGACTTGCCCAGGGTCACACAGCTAAAAAGTGTCAGAGGTTCTTTTTGAGCTCAGATTCTCCTGACTCCAGGCTCAACACTCTACCCATGGCACCACCCAGATGTCCTTTATATTGCCACAGCTTCTTAATTGTTCTCCTCTTTCTTCCCTTTTCAATTCATTCTTCAAATAGGTACCAAACTATTATACCTAAAGACTAAGTCTGATCATGTAACTCCCTTGCTTAAGAAACTTCAGTAGCTACCTATTGCTTTTATGATAAAATTCAGACTCCTCTGATTCTGAAAGTCCTTTGCAGTCTGCCTTCTGCTACATCTTTAAGCTGATTACTCATTACTCCTCCTTAAGAATTGTTATCTCTAGCCACAATGCTCTAGTTGCTGTGTCCCTCACACTGCCCTCTCTCATCTCTGTGTCTTTGCAGAGGTGTTCTCCCCACACCTGGAACCATCTTACTCCTATGTCTCCCTTCAAGGATCAACTCAAGTGCCACATTGTAGGGAAAGCTTTCCCGATTCCCCCATTTAGTCTCCATTTCCAAATCATTCATTATATGTGTAAATATATATAATCAATCCATATGTTTTATATATGATTTATATAACACAAATATATGCATAATATAAAAATGTATACAAATTATGTATAATAAATAATGTATACAACATACATAGATGTATTACATATTATATAAATAGTACACAAAATTTTTTGAAAGAGGGGACTAAATGGGGGATCAGGAAAGCACTCCCAAAGTATAGCCCTTGATTGCCACACACACACACACACACACACACACACACACACACACACACACAAACAAGCTGTATTCTCTCAAGTATAAGTTCCTTGCGAACAGGACTCTCACTTTTGTATTTATATTCTCAACACCTACTGTAGCATCTGGCACAGAATAGGCACTTAATAGTTGTTTATTGATTGATTGATTATTTCCACATGAGAAATTAGATAGCCATCACAAAGCAGAAGCAGAGCCACAAAGATGGCAATGCTACCCGGCTGACGTTGCTCCTCAGTGATGCTGTTGTCTCTAGAATGTGACAGCACAACTCGCTGGGAAAACAGACACATCTGTTCACATGAACTTACAAAAATCGAGGTTGATTCTTCCCATGGAAACCTTCGGAGCTCTGCTGTACGACAGTGTCAGAGGACAATCTCCAACAGCTAGATTGGAAAGCCAATATTTCACAAGAGGAACATGTATTCCTGGGAGAATGGTTAGTGCATTAGAGCTCACTTGCCCGGGTAAAGCATCCATCATGTTTATGAACATATTCAGAGAAGACAGGATCTTTTTCCTTGGTGAATTCAAATCAACATAAGCAAACTGGGCTGAGAACAAGCAGTGGGTACCACATGTGTTTTTACACTATCCATCAAATAGCTTTCCCTTTGGAAGTGTTTAGTAACAAATTCCAAAAAAAGCAAAGCTGAATTCATGACGTGTAATAGAGTCCCAAATTTTGTTCCATGTGAGCAAACTACACAGCCCAGGAAACTTCCCAACAATTCCACAGTTCCTAGACTCCAGAGGGCAGAACTTGAATTTTCTATTGGGAAAAAAAAACATGTTGCCATCCAGATTAGAAGGTATAGAACCAGCATCAATCACACCAAACATGGTAATAGGCCTTCTATCTATTCAGCCTCTTTTTACATTTTATTCTTCCCAATATCTACTGGGTGAAATGATTCTTTGATAGGCTTCATAGGACATTGTTTTCAAGGAGTCCAAATTACTCAACTTCTACTGCAGAATGAGGTAGGATGGCGAGATAGGCTTCTATTTGGGGTCCTCTCTTGAACCTTATGGTTTTCTGAGATATGGTGTACTGTAAGCACAATTCTGAATGGTTATTTCAATCATACCTAAGTATAGAAATTTTAAAATACTTTAAAGATTAATATAAGTGTTCCTCATAAGTTTTTGTGGATTGAAATAGCATAGCAATGAGACTGTTTTGAAATTGCTAAATAAGCTTGACATATAAATCTCCTATTAAAATGTAAGCTCCCTGGGGGCAGAAAATGTTTTCATTTTGTTTTTTGACCTCCATCATCTAGGAAAAAAGTGTTTAATAAATGCTTACCAATTGGTTTAATTGATTAAATTATCTTTTCTCTATTCTCTTCCTTCTTGATATCGTAGAAGTTTTTGACACTGTTTATCCTGTGACATTTTTTTCCTGTTCCTTAAGCTCTTTGCTAAATCATTATCTATCTCATATTCATTCAGTGGGCTTTCCCCTAAGACTATGTCTTATAGGCCTTCCCTTATCTATATATATATACCTTCTCTCAGTGATCTTATCAGTTTCCATATGTTCAACTGTAATCTCTAATGAGATGATTCCCAAATATATATAGCCACCCCTAAACTCTTTCCTAAACTCCAGTATCACATCATCTCTCTGATGAATATCTCTACCTGCATGCTCCATAGGCATTTATTTTTTTTAAATGGATTTATTTTATTTTTTTAAACCCTTAACTTCTGTGTATTGGCTCATAGGTGGAAGAATGGTAAGGGTGGGCAGTGGGGGTCAAGTTACTTGCCCAGGGTCACACAGCTGGGAAGTGTCTGAGGCCGGATTTGAACCCAGGACCTCCCATCTCTAGGCCTGACTCTCAACCCACTGAGCTACCCAGCTGCCCCTCCTTAGGCATTTTTGGTCAACATCAAAACTCATCACCTTCTCCCCTAAACCTGTCCCATCCTCCCAATTTTATTTTTCTTTTGCAGGCACTATCATCCTTCCAGTCTCCCCAGTTCTCAACCTTAACATCACTTTGATTTTTCTCTTTCCTTTACCCCATATAGCCAATCAAATACTAAGTCTCAATAATTCTTCTATTGCAGTATCTCATATACACATTACTCTCCTATTTATTATCTCTATTTCTAGTCTCTCCTCTCTCCATCCCAAGTTTTGAAGAGCCACTAAGATAATCCTCATAATACCCACAAAATAAAATACTAACTCTTCAATATGCCATTCAAAGCCTATCACAATAGGGCTTTAGTTTTCCATATACCATGACTGAAATTTAAATCTCCTTTTAGAAGGTAAGCTCACTGAGGGCAGGAACTGTTTTTATTTTAGTTTATTTTTATCTTCATCACTTAGGAAAACCCCTGGAAAACCTTCCCAGTTCCCCTTAGTTGATAACATACTCTCTCTTCTCACAATACTGTCTTTATATATATGTATGTATATATATATATATTTTATATCCTCTTATGAAATATAAGCTTCTTGAGGGTGAAACCCATGTCTTGATTTTGAATCATTAACTATTATAATTCTTTCCATATAATAGGTCTTAATGAATGTTGAATAAATGAGTGAATATCAATATAGTGGAAAATAGATGACATTGTCTAGAGTGATGTTTATTATCTGTAACTTTAGGCAAGTCACTTTACTTTTCTAGATCTTTTTCTTCTAGGAAATAAAAGTGTTGAAACATTTTCTCTTAAGATATTTTCTGGCTTTGAAACTCTCTGACTCTAGAATGACTTAGAGCCACTTCCCCCCAAATAAAAACAACAGCAGCAACACAGAAGCTCTGTGATATCTAATGCATATGCTCCATATGCTGCCTTCCATAGGCATTATTTGACACATTTTAGTTTATTAGGGAAAGCTTAATGTTCTTGTAACAGGTTCTGGTGTACCCCAGTTTTCTGTGTTCTAATGACCCAACAATTAAATTTTGTCCAGTGATTTTTCTTCTAAGTTAGGCACTACAAGCTGTATATTGCATATATATTGGTTTTTACCAAGGAAGCAATTATTTAACTGCAGTTCAAATGTGACAAATTCAATATTTCATTGAACTGAACATAGCTAATGTCAGCTCAACTTACCTACTAACTTGAAAAGATAAGAGTCAGATTTAGCTAATTAAATAAGTTTTATTTTTAACTGACCCTATTAGTCAGACATATTCGCTGTTAAAACACACACACAGACAATAAATATTAAGAAGTAAAGCACAATCTGAAGAAAAGAGTCAGCCTGTGCAAACTGTCTTTGTCTTTGTTATTAAGTTTGTCTTTAAATATTATGCTGTGTTTTGTTGTTTTTCAATCATGTCTGACTTTTCATGACCTCATTTAGGGTTTTCTGGAGAGATCCTGGGGCAGTTTGCCATTTCCTTCTCCATATCAGTTTACAGATGAGGAAACAGAGGCTTATAAGGTTAAGTGACTTGCCCAGGATCACACAGCTAGTAAATGTCTAAGACAACATTTGAACTAAGAAGATGAGTCTTCCTGATTCCATCCACTGTGTCACTTAGCTGCCTTACTGACATGGTATACCACATTATTATTTCAAGAACCTTAAGATTCCCTTAAAATAAGAGGCTATATTGGCGCTTCCTTAATGAGGCCTCTCAAGGTTCTTTAAATTTTAAAAAAAAAAGCATATTTCAAGGGCACACATGGTAAATCAGTGACAAGGTGTTGGACCAAATACAGTAACTGAAAATCTAGGACTTAGGCCTTAACTCTCAGGGTTATATTGCTTCTCTAATGGAACAGTAAAGCAAAGAGACTGTATTGTACTTGAAAGAACCCTCGACTTGGAGTCTGAAGACAATAGCTACCTTCATGAGAATAATTTCTAAATCAGTTCTCTGTGTAGAATGACATTAACTTGTCTAAGTAAAGATCAAAATCAGCAGCAAATAGAAAAAATAAGAGATTTGCTAGGCAATTGAGGCAATTCCTACCTGATCTGCTTAAATATGTTGATGCTGGAAAAAATGGAACTGGGTTAAATAAATCAACAAAGATTATCATCATTTCCTAAGGAATTTTGCCAAAATTTCACGTTGTAAAATAGTAAGGAGCAACATATATACAAAGCTTTGCATAAGAGTCCATTAATCCATAGCATTCCACATATCTTTAAGCACAAAATTGGAAGAACCACAGATGGATGATGAATGGAAGAGATCCAGAAAGATTTCTGTAATGCATTTCGATTCTTATCCCAGAATTTTTGATGTTCTGAATAAGAATATAGGAATAGCACTAAAGAAAATATTAGAATAAGCAACTACATTAGAATAAGTATGGTTGGAGGAGGTCCATGTTGGAAACATGTAATATCAAGGTGTTGATTCTCCAAATGATGGGGATGCCGCTAGGACCCCAAAAAGATCAAAGATTGGGGAAAAGTTCCAACTTGTACAAAGATATTTATAGCAGCTCTTTTTATGGTGGCAAAGAATGGGAATCAATTAGGGGATCATGGCATCTGTTTGTAATGGAATATTATTGTGCCATGAGAAATGGCAAACAGGACAATCACACACACATACACACACACATACACACACACACACACACACACACACACACACACACACACACACACAAACCCTGGAAAGACTTTTATAACATGATACAAAGTAAAGTGACCAGAACCAGGGGAATATTTTACACAATAACAGCAATAAACTAAGATGATTAGCTGTGAGCGACTTAACATTATCAGCAATGCAAGGATCCAAGACAACTCCAAAAGAGACTCATGATGAAAAAGCTTTTCCATAGCCAGAGAAGGAACTGATGGAACCTGAATGCAGTGGAAGCATACCATTTTTCACTTTATTTTTTTTTCATGAGCTTTTTCTTGTATAAGTGACATATGTCTTCTTTCACAACATTACAAATGGAAATCTGTATTGTCTGTTAGTACATGTATACATATTTCCTGCCATCTCAGGGATGGGGGAGGAAAAGGGAGAAAGGAGAAAACATGGATTTTAAATGTCAGAAAATGATTGTTGAAAATTATGCCTCCATGTAATCTGGAAAAGAAAAGTATAATAGAAAAAATTTAAAAATAAAAGATAGAGATGATAACCAAATATACGGAAAAACTTTATCACTGAAAAGGTTAGAAGAGAGATTTTCAAGAGTTCCACTGTTACAGTGTGATGCTGGCAAAGTGGCTGTGACATTAGTAGTTTCCTTCTCCAAGATCATGAGAGATGGCTTCTAGATATAAAAGTGGAAAGGTCTGGTAGCTTTTTGTTTTCATGGGTGCTCATTTTGATATCTGAAGCATTAAGAGAAAACCCAAATATGAGGAATGTTGTCCCATCTCCTGCTTCACTTCATTTTAATTTATTTTTCATTCTGTTAAAGAATACATTTGATCATTTCAAAATTGTTGAAAGCTATCCGACATTTCCAGGAAATCTGATAAGGATGGCTTAAGTGATAAAAATGAGGAGACTGGATTTCTGTCAGCTCATGCTGCTGCTCCCAAGTGCCATTGAGTCACAAGTTTAATATATATGAAATTTAAGCTCCCTCTCACCCAAAAGCACAGAGAAAGTTTTACAGCTGCACAGAAATTGCAATTACAATTTAGACAATACAAAGAGGCTTCAGAGTTTTCAAGGTGAAAATAAAACACAAGGCTAGAATTCAAGCCACCTTATTATCAGTAAGTTAAGTCTGGGAATATTTTTCTAGGGTGGAAAACCCCTGCTGGTTTTGAGGATTTTTGGCCTTGACTGTCTAAAAAGCAGCTTTGAGCCCAAGGGGCTGCATTTCTAACCACGGGAGAAAATGTTAACCTCTTGACTATTGGTTTGCTAAGAACTTAAAGTTTTCCAATAAGACTATAATGTTTCTCAATAAGAAAAGGTGTGGATCAGAAAAGGAGTCAAAAGAGGAGTCAGGATTTTTATCTTAGATAGCCCACCCTGTCTTGCTCTGACATGCATAGCAGAAGGGTTAATACATGGCTCTGCCAGACTGAATTGATCTTTTGATGGTGGCCAGATAAAAATATCTATTTGAGACTCTGTTTCTCTTATTGGCTTCCCACACAAAATAATTTCTTGTAAACACTTGTAGCTGACATTCCTTATGTTATCAAATATCTGGTAGTTTCCTCTACTGTTAGACGTGGTGGTTGTGGGGTGGGTGATTCAGAATTCCATTTACCAGTCTAAGTAAATTAGACTAGAGACCAGTTCTCATCACTGGTCCCAATCCCTGGTATTTTGAACAACTTTCCTTACTCAATTAATCCCTGTTGCCTTTAGGAAAACACTTCTCTGCTTAAAAAAATTTTTTTTTAAGTTAAGATTTTACATAGTCTGGCCCTACTTATCTTTCAGCCTCATTGGACATCATTTCCTTTCTTATACTTTGTGCTCTGGATCTTCTCTCAGTTACTGACATACACCATTCCACCTGCCATTTCTAAGTCTTTGAACTGACTACATGCTCAGAATGCTCTCACTCCTTATTTCTACCTCATAGAGTATTTCTTCCTTTAAAATGGAATCCTAAGTACCATAAGTTTTTCCTGACTTCTTCCCTGTCTCTTAAACTACCTTTATTTAAATAGTCCATTTGTATTTATTAAGTTGATATTTAAGCTATTTATTTTTATATATACTACTTGTCTCCATCATTAGAATATAAATTCCTTTCTAGTATAAACTGTTATATTCATTGTGTTTGTATTCCCAGTGCTTATTATTTATAACCCTCTCATAGTGGGGACTTAATACCTATTTATTAAATGATTCATTTGGGTTTCCTCCTAAATTACTAATGCCCCCAAACAGATATACTCAGAGCAGGACTTCCATTAGCAAGTCTCTTCTAGAAATCATAGAAGATACAATTTTTCTTTCCCACAGAAGTGCCTATAGCACGAGCCTAAGAGGACACACATACACATACACACATACTTCTCAGAGAAAATGTGCTATAGTGAAAAAAAAAAGACATGACTTGGAGTTGGGAAAGAGCTGAGTCAGTATTTCACTTTTGATAGTATCTGTATGACCGTGAACAAATTAATTAAACTCTCTAAGCCTCAATTTACTCAACTGTATAATGAGTATGATACCCAAAGTACCAACCTAGCAGCATTATTATGCAAATCAAATGAGGCTATATATTTAGTTCTTATAGATACTCCCATCTCTGGCATGGAATACATGGAATTCTTACCTCTGCCTCAAGGAATCCCTACTTTCCTTCAAAACCACCACTTTCTAGGTAAAAACCTTCCCTGATTATCTCAGATATTGATGTTCAACTTCTTCAAATTACTTTGTATCCATTTTATATATATCCTGGATATATTTACTATATTTATGCTCTTGTTATCACCCCCCCCTTAAGATATAAGATCATTGTGGGGAAGGGTTGTTTCACCTTCTTTATCTCCAGTCAATTATGATGACTGCCACATTATATTAGTAGACACATAATACATTCTTACTGATTGATTTCCAGTAACTTTTTCACTAGGATCTAATTCCAGGTGAAACTGACCATAGATGATTGATGATAAATAAGGTTAGGTATAACATTTTCATAATACAGAATTTCTGGTCTCATTTTTGTTTCCTGCTATTGGTTTAGTGGAATCTGTTTTGGCTTTACCAAGTGTGTATTCTTTTATTGAGTATATCTAATATTTGTTCAGAATTGCTATCTAGTTTCCATTTTGCCCCCCCAACCCCCAATAGCTCTGCCCCTTTGGTTGTCCTCTGTTGATGGTATCTCTGCATCTGTCTACAATGATTGCTAGTTCCTTCATCATTTGTTACTTATTGTCTCATTTGTCTTTCCATAAATTCCTGCCCTGAAATCTAGGTGACCACCTATTGCCTTCCTCCAGTGGTCCATCTTTGAAAAGATGCTCTGGAGATAGTCACATTTGTATCCTCCTGCATTAGATCACTTTCTGAAGACTTAGACTTGTGCTTAAACCATCTTACTCTTTATAATCTAGCTCTTTTTTATTCTATTTCATACTAAACAGATCCTGATCCCTGTGTGGTATATCCTACCTTCTTTCACATGTGCCAGGCTAATGTCAGATACTTTCTTGGGTTTAATTTCTCTTGGGTTTCATTTCCCCTTTCCACTTAGGGAATATAAAATCTCTATATTGCCTTTTCTATATATTTTATATCTATATTTCTCTGCAGTAGATGGTCTACACAAAGTTGTCATGAGATACAGTATAGATCTGTGCTGTCTTGCCACCACTGAATTTTCTCTCTAGTTTTTATAAACACTACTGTTGTGATTTCTGGATTGGCAGCCTTTGGATTCTTTAAAAGTCTAGAGGTTATTTCAATACTTTCCAGTAATGTTTTCTCTTTTTTCTATATCGATTTCTTGTTAGTTCTATGGTTTCGGTTGTATGGCTGATCCAAGACTTAACTGTTGCTTTCCCAAGAGGATATGGGTCTGTCTGTTTCAGGGGAGGTTTTGAGCTTAGTGTGGTCATATTTTTGTTGTAAGAGAAATCCAGACCTCAAACCACCTATAAGTACATCTTTCCCAAACATAAAACTCTTATTAATCAATTAATTTAGTCTAACCATTGACACAGTTTTTTTTCCCTGTCCATTAAGGTTCCAAACAACTGGCTACACTGGTCCCATATACAGAAAGAAGCTTAGTGATCATTTTCAAAATATTCCGCCCAACTCTTATCTCAGTAGTAATTTTGGAATGATAAACTGTTTCCAGCAATTCCAGAAAGCAAACTGGTTTTGGTTTGCCTCCATGAGCTTATCAGTGATTACTTCACATTTCCTCAAATTCTTTAGCATGCCCTTTAATGAGCCTATGATGTCCTTTTTTTAAAAAAATGTTAAGGCTCTATTCCTAGAATGAAATGGTCTATTTGTTTCTTTGTCTATTATTACACATCCCATTTCTAACTTTATAGACTTTCATCTTGGGTAAAATTTAATTAAATATCTACTTAGCACAATAGTGCCAATGCAAACAGGACAACATAACACCAGAGCTGGAAAGTATGCATATAGGCAATTAGCATACAACATGATAAGCAAGTGAATCAATTCCACATGTACTGAAGCAACAGTATAATCAATAAGACCAAATTCCACATTGCATTGACCAATAGAACTCAATACCACTGGGGGCAATGATTTCTTGGAAGTCACAACACACTTAGAAGTCTGTGGTTTGTGCTGAGCCAGTTTTCTAGAATCGTAGAAGGGGTTAAGGAAGGGGGGAAAGCATACAATTTCAAAATTTAAAGAAAATACTTTCAGTAATGAAAAAGTTGCTTAAAAATTCAAATGAAAATGTAAAATAATTTTATATGCAATATATCAATATGTTATGCAATTTAAAATGTTTTCAGTTGAGTGAAATGGATACGAAGTTCCCGAGGGGTTCCCACATGTAATGGCTTTGGAATATCTGTTTTACATAGCCTCCAAGGGAGGAGAGTCTAGTGGCTAGCTACCTCTAGTGCTATATCTCTCCACGACACCAGGTGGTGCTCTAATCCAAGCTCAAGCTGTTCCAGGTCATTTATGCTCCCAGGTCTGGGTAGGACCTTGTAGTTCCCTATTTGAAATTTTTGGTCCTTCTGCACATGCCCAGATGGAACCTGTCTTTCCCCTTCATTTTGAATGGTGATTCTTGAAGAGCATTGATCCATGAACTCCGGTACGGTGCATTATAAACATAGTGGTACTATCATCTTCAGGATTACAGTACTTGGCAACACGATAGAACTTCCAGATGATGAGCTTAAAAGAATGCCTCACCCAGAATGCTGCCACTGATTTGACTGAGGCTGTCAATGGGAGTGCTAATGAAGGAGACCCACAGCAGTTCATATTTCAGGCTCAGACAATGCGGATTGACTAGGAACAAAGTGGAGAAAGTTCCCTAAAGTGCCACCTTGCTGGTCCTTGCCAAGGAGAGCTCGAGACCTGACAATACTCAGGGGAACTTATCAGCCTTACAAAGGGAGAGGGGAACAGAATTTTTATTTTTTATCAGTATGCCATAAGGAGGCATGCAAGTATGTTTAAAAAGCATTGAGAGAAGTAGTGAGTTCCAGTGAGAATTTTAAGATGACGATGTAATGCTTTACAGATGTTCCTCTTTAGCTATAGATCTGCTCTCCCTCAGTATCAGGGCAGCCATTTACAAGCCCCCCCAGCACAACAGGAGATCCCTCGAGGGACTCATGCCAGCAGGAGCCAAGAGCAGCTGAGACAGCTCCAAATCTCTATCACTAGGTGAACTAGAATAGATGTCATTGTGGCATGTCCACCTGATAGGAGATGGAACAGGGACCCATGGAGTCACTAACAAGTCACCTAACAGATTCACTGATGTTCCCCTCCTGCAGTTCAGACTGACTCCTGCTTTCTTTCTTATTCTCTAAAAATAACCAGAGTGTAGGCTAAATTCAGGGGATATCAGGCAACTACCTCCTGGTAAGGGGCTCTTTGAATTGTCTTTTTGTCTCTACTCTCTCTCCATAGAAATGATATTAAACTGGGGAAATAACTAAGAAGTTTGTGATTTTAAGGAGATAAAGGAAGAGTAAAGGACCTAGAAGATTCCCAAAATGGACAAAGGAGTCTCACTATGACTGAGAATTGCTTATACTTATATTCTTGAAAAAGCCATGAAAAGTATTAACAACCACAAGACAGAGCCCACTGCCATTTCTAAGAGCAATAATGTCAGCAGGGGAAAGAAATGAAATGATCTCTTTCTTTTTTCCAAGTACTTTACAAGTTTCTTGGAGGCTGGTAATTGTAGCTTCTTCATTTATTAAGAAGGTTCAAGGGGGCAGCTAGGTGGCTCGCTGGATTGAGAGCCAGGTCTTAGAGATGGACGGTCCCATGTTCAAACCTAGCCTCAGACACTTCCTAGCTATATGACCCTGGAAAGTCATTTAACCCCATTGCTACCCCTTATTGTTCTTCCATCTGGGAACCAAATTTGGTTCTAAGATTGAAGGTAAGAGTTTAAGGGGGATAAAAGGTTCAGAAAGGTTCCAAATTCATCCTGAATGCTCTATCCCCTTCCTAGCACCTATACAATATTAGAATCTTAATTCCATGAATCCATGACCGTATATTATCAGTAATTCTAGATTCTTTTCCCCCCAACCTCAGATGTATGGCTGCTTTTGTCACTAAATCCAGAGAAAGTCATTTTCTGGATGAAGATCAGGCAAAGACAACAGTTCAATGGCTGATTTTAGGTGGCTGTTACTCGTTTAATCAAATCAAAGCAGATACAGTTGATTACATGGACAAAAAAGTCACTGAATAAACACATTTGTTCAGGAGTAACTAAGCATTAGATATATTATGTAATGTGGAAGTAAGTGACTGCTGAGCTTAATGTTATGGTTTCCATGGAAACTACCTTAGCGAAGAGTAAAAAGAGTTCAAAAATACCCGTTCCTTTGGGTGAATAAATGGAACATCTACATTTACATGAGGTTTGGCTAGCTTATCCTTCTCATTGCTAGTCTGAATAATAGCCTGATTAGAGAATAGCCTTAGTTAATAATAAGTGGGAAATATTTGGACTTTGGTTTTCAAATGGTTTGCGTGACTTGCCCTGAATTCTGTTGGAGGAGAGATTGTGCTCACGTTGATAGAGAGAGCGAGAGAGAGAACTACATGAATTTTACATGTGACATGGGGAGATCTGTGCTCAGCTGCCCTCACATGAAGGGGCCATGTGCCACAGTTTTTTTTTTCTTTCCTTCCTAAAACAGAGACAAGGACAGTCCCCAAAACAACAACAGCAACAACAAATTAAAACCCCCAATTCCAGCCAATGCAGACTGTAGTAATGACTACTATGGGAAAAATTAATTATGGGAAGAGATGGAGGGATAGGATAGGGAGGAGGAAGGAAAGAAAGAAGAAGAGGAAGAGGAGGAGGAATTTGGTTTTTGTATTCAGCTGGGCACTGCATCATTCTCCCTTTATCTGCAGAAGTGCAATTGCTAGGCAGGAAGGAAATGGGAGGGGGGAAGGGGTTGGTGCTGCACAGCTCAATGATCAGAACTGGGTTCCAGTGTGTGTGTGTGTGTGTGTGTGTGTGTGTGTGTGTGTGTGTGTGTGTGTGTGTGTTTATCCCTCTGGGTGAGATGAAAAATAAAGTTATGCACACAGTGAACTGAACTGCAAGCAACACTTAAATAAGACTTAGAGAATACAATTATATTTATTCTATAGTTGAAGAGAAAATGCATTCAGAGAGTTAAAGAAAAGGGCTGGAAGCCAAGGAAGCTGAATTCTATGCATTGGCCCTTGCCCTCACTATCACTATCCTGCAGTGGTACAGGTATGAGTCTACCTAAGAGCAAGAGGTTAAGTAAATGATCTGACATCCCTTGCCATTGCTTTTGAATCTTGTCTTTAGTTTTTCTTCTTGAATTTCTCTTTAATGAGCTTGGTGGAGAATAAACATACACTATCGAGAGGGAAATTTGAAGCTAAATTAACAGGATAAAAAAAATGAAACACAGAGTTAGTGATTATTCAGAGGATTTTGATTATGTACAACAAAGCCACAACCGAAAACTCCATTTTCTGCAATTTAAAAGTAAGAGTGTGAATTCACTTTCTACATGGCCCAGTTCACCACATAACTACTGATTGTTCACCTTATACTAAGAGAGCCTCTATATTCTCAAACATAGCAGTAACAGATTCATTAATAGAATATAAATTCTTCCTGTTCAGTGATTGTTTCATTCTTGCCTTTGCTTCTCTAATGCCCACCCTAGCATAGAATAAGTGCTTTAAAATGCTCCATTGATCGGCTGGTTGTTTGGTTAGTTAACCAACCACACAGTTTCAGGTTCCACAGAAAAGGATCCATCTTTATGGCCGATCTACAGGGTTTAGAATTCATAGTGGATGAAAGTCAAAAACTGACTACCTGAGTTCACATGCAATTAACATCTCAGCCATAACCATGATAGTATGACAATCTGTTATTGTTCAAGATTTCTTAGCAAGTAAGTTGTGAAGGCTGAAAATCAGCTCTCTGGACTAAAAGTTCAGAGTCTTTTCACTCTAACCCACAGAGAGAAGATGGTAACATACTTGTCTATCCTTACTTCTGCTTCCAGACCATTCTTCTATCACTCATTCTTGTTACTTCCATCTACCAATGTTCGAGGGACATATAGATTTGGCATTGGACACCTAATTTTAAAATAAAATCTGCCTTAATTTTCTTGAGCTCTCTTAACCCTTCTAATCCTTAATTTAGTCATTTGTAAAATGAGAGGTTTGGACTATATGAACTGCAAAGTCCCTTCTCTAATTATTCTCTCAGATTTCTAAAAGATTTGGTATCTGGTGTAATCACTCCTCTTGATGATGTGGCAAAATGTTGTACCTTCTGGATTCAAGTTTCACTTTAGATATTGGTTGTGTGATCTTGGATAAGTCACATCTCAGCATCATTTTTAAAAACGTATATGTATATATCTCTTATTTATTTATAAATTCTTCTCCTATCCATAAATCTGATAAGTAATACATTCCCCGTTCTTCTAATTTGCTTATAATATCTCTGTGCCTAGGTCGTGCATTCATTTTGATCTTATCTTGATAAATGGTTTAAGATATTGCCCTATATTTAGTTTCTGCCAAACTGATTTTTAGTTTTCCCAGAAATTTTTACCAAATAGTGAATTTTTCTTCTGAAACCTTGGATCTTTACCTTTGTCAAACATTGGCTACTATAATCTTTTACCACTATTTGTTGTATGTCTATTGTGTGCCATTATCCTACTTTTCTATTTCTTAGCCAGTACAAGATAGATTTGATAATTACTGCTTTGTAGTATAGTTTGAAATCTAGACTTCTTCCTCCACATTTTTCATCATTTCTTTGACATTCATGATTTTTTGTTTTTCAAAATGAATTTTATATTTTTTTTTTGTAGCTCAATACAATAACTTTTTGGTAATTTAATAGGAATGACATTGAATAAATAGATTAGTTAGGATCACCATTTTAATTATATTGGCTCTGCCTACTCATTAACAATTAATATTTCTCCAGTTATCTAAATTTGATATTATGTGTATGAAAAGTGTCTTATAATTATGTTCCTGTGGTATCTGGATTTGCTTTGGAAGATATACTCCTAGGTATTTTATTCTATCTATGGTTAGTTTAAATGGATTGATATCTTGCTACTTTTCTAAAATTATTGAGTCTCAGTTAATTTTATTTAAAATCTAGGATTTTCATTTTTGTTATGAACAATTCGATCCTCTCTTTTTAATCAGGTTAACTAAATATATTTTATTTATTTATTTCAAAAGTTCTTAGTTTTATTGATCAATTCAATGGTCTTTTGACATACATCAATATATTCTTTAATTTTAGAATTTCAACTTTGCTAATTTTTTAAGGATTTTTACTTGTGATTATTTTTTAATCGAATGCCTAATTCTTTGATTTGATTTTTCTCTTTTGTTTGTTTGTTTGTTTGTTTTTTTACCCTTGTAATTTGGTGTATTGTCTCATAGGTGGAAGATTGGTAAGGGTGGGCAATGGGGGTCAAGTGACTTGCCCAGGGTCACACAGCTGGGAAGTGGCTGAGGCCGGGTTTGAACCTAGGACCTCCTGTCTCTAGGCCTGACTCTCACTCCACTGAGCTACCCAGCTGCCCCCGATTTTTCTCTTTTTTGATGAAAGTATATCAAGCTGTAAATTTCCTCCTCAAAAGCTGCATTAGTTGTATTCTATAAGTTTTAATGGGTATCATCATTGTCATTTTCTTTTATGAGATTTTCTATTGTTTCTCTAATTTGTTCTTTGACACTTCAGTTCTTTAGCATTATGTTTTTTAGACTCTAGTTACTTAATTTTTTTCTTTAAGGGATCCTTATTGAGTATATAAAGATATTTATGGATATAGATATATGTGAATATCTAGCTTAGTATAACCATATCTATCTATATAAGCATATATACATTTTTATCAATAAATGTATACATATTTGCACCAGTAGTTGCAAATTTCCATATAACATTAAAAATGTACATGTATGACAATGATATCACTTATTCAAATGGCACAATAAACCAAATACTAAATAGTCTATGAACCACAACAATAACAACAAACTTCTCTGTGTGTCTTCCATCTGTCATTCTCTCTCCTACTTCAATGTTTTCTATTATACTGTTGCTGAAATAATCTTTTTTATGCATTGATCTGACCACTTAAAAACCTCTAGTTGCCCCATAAGTAAAGTTCAAATTCATATGCTTTACTTTTAAGGACCACCAAATCTGACATGACACTACCTTTTATCCTTGTCTCAATTCCTCCTTCTGTATATTCTTTTTTTGAATAGAACTGGACAATTCTTCTTAGAACCTGATTTGTCAATTCATACCCCCATGCTTTTGCCCAGGGCTATGTTCTGTGTCTGAGATACCTTCCTTTCCCCCTCTCACTTGTTGGAGTCCTTATTCTTTTTTTTTTTTTTTAAACCCTTACCTTCTGTTTTAGAATTGACAGGAAGTATTAGTTCCAAGGCAGAAGAAAGGGAAGGGCTAGGCAATTGGGGTTTAGTGACTTGCTCAAGATCACATAGTTAAGTGTCTGATGTCAAATTTGAAACCAGGACCTCCTGTCTATCACTGACCTACCAAGCTGCCCCTGGACTCCACTTCAAATGTTTACTCCTAGAAAATCAGCCCAACAAAGTGTTTGCTTATTTCTGAGATATAAATGCTCACATTGAATTTTAATCCAAAGCTCTCTCCAGAAGTATGAGTAAACTCTAGCATACCATGGCCAAAAGCAATGAATTTTCACTTCTTATCTCTGTCTTCTATAGTACTCTTCACATAGGACTCTAGATAAATATTGCCAATTGATAACTGATTCTACTATACCATGCCAATATATTCTGATGTACTTGGGAGAGCAGGATTAGAGAAGACAGAATGAGAACTCAAGAACTTCAGAAACTTATGGGAGATGCCTTATTTATTAACTATTTGTGTTTTCCCTTTTAAAGTTAAACGCATTGCTTTCTTCCTTTTATTTATCCTATCCCTTTTTTACTCATCACTCTTCAACAAAGGCCAGAGAATGGGAACATTCTTGGCCATTTGGGATCATTTGATTTAGAGTATCTGGTGATTCCCTTCAGCCAAGAGAAAATTTATAATAATAATCTATTCACTTACCACTCCCTTTAAAAGTGACTGCACTGGGGGCAGCAGGGTAGCTCAGTGTATTGAGAGCCAGGCCTAGAGACGGGAAGTTCTACGTTCAAATGTGCCCTTAGACACTTCCCAGCTGTGTGACCCTGGGCAAGTCACTTGACCCCCATTGCCTACCCTTACCACTCTTCTGCCTTGGAGCCAATACACAGTATTGACTCCAAGACGGAAGGTAAGGGTTTAAAAAAAAAGTGTCTGCACAGTCTTCATATATTGTCTTCTTAGGGGAAAAAGAGTGAACAATGACAAGAAGCCTTGCCAAAAGCCAAGGGAAAAGAAATGAAAAAAAATTAAAACAACAACTACAGAAAGTCAACTGAAAACTCTTCATAAGAAACCCTGGTATCTAACAGAATGTGAAGCCATAGTTGTTCAATGGGGGCTAAAGATGCATTGGCGTATGCAGATCAAAGCATTATGCTGTGAAAGGTACCGAGTCTAACACCCTGAGTGATCCTGGGGGAAAAGAAATGTTCCTTGCTAATGGCTGAGTTTCTTAAAAAGGGTTATTTTAAGAAAAGGTACAGCATCTAAGAAAACATAAGCCTACAATTCCCCTTTTCCCTCCTCAATTTTTCAGTCATAAGGAATAAGGCTTTTTGGCAGAAAGAGATACTCTCAAAATCTTCTTAGGGGAAGAAGGTAGGGGAACATATATTTTACACAAGGCTTCTGCTAAATTTTATTTCCCATCCAACAGTGAATCTCTCTCTGTCTCTCTATCTCTCTGTCTCTCTGTTTCTCTGCTTGTCTCTCTCTCTGTCTCTGTCTCTCTATCTCTTTCTCTCTCTCTCTCTCTCTCTCTCTCTCTCTTTTCTCTCTCTCTCTCTCTCCCTCTCTCTCTCTCTCTCTCTCTCTCTCTCTCTCTCTCTCATTGAATTCCTACAACAACCCTGTGAGAGAGGAACTTTCATTAAACCCATTTTTCAGATGAGGAAACTGAGTCAAATTAGGGTTAAGTGATTGCCCAGGGTCACACATTTGAGCACAGGCCATCCTAATTCTAAGCCCAGCCCTCTCCCTCCCTGCAGCACCCAGATGCTGGTTTATATTCTCTCTCTGTGCTGTGTGCTTTCTAACAATGATGATTCCCCGTTATCACCACTCTTCATCCATGGCTCTGCTTGGTTACAATTTCACCCATCAATGAGCACCCCACAGTGTTTCCTCCCCTCCCCTTTCCATCTTTCTTTTGTGTGTTGTCCTCCCCCATTAGACTGTAAGCTCCTTGAGGNCCCCCTCTCTCTCTTTTTTCTCTCTCTCTTTCTCTCTCTCCTTTCTCCCTTCCCTTGTCCTCTTTCCACCTCTATCCCTTTCTCCCTCCCCCCCATCTCTTTTCATTTGTGTCACATGTACTTGTCTTAACTTTACTGGTGATCAAACAATTAACTAGCTGTTTTTCTGATGACTTAAATGCCCATTTTATAAGATACTTGGTGTACTAGCTATAATGGGGGACAACAGCAATTACCATCCTATCGTTTTACATCTCAATGCCCTGACACAGGCCATTCTTGTGGGTGGAAAGGAGGGGGGCAGAAATGAGATTGAATATCTCGGTGTCATGAAACCTTGGAAGCAAATGTAATAGCACAATACCAAATAACCAGGTTGCAGTGAGGTTTGAGTGATTGAGAGAGGGAGACCAGTGTTTAGAGAAAAGCGTTCTGGAATAAGCACTCAGAGAGCAGTTTGTGTCAGCAAAAACTCATCCCGGCCAATTTAAGCAGTTATTTCTTACAATATCCCTGAAAGGCAGACTGCTGCTGTTAAGCACTCGGTCAAGACAAGGGAGCTATAGCATCACAGAGAATTTAAGCAATTTAAGGTGGTACAGAATAAAGAGTTTGGATTAAAACTTATTCTATCCTTAAGGCTGTCACTTGTCCTTTCCTATTGTCACCCAGATAGATCTATCTGAATGTCTTGGTGGGGTGACTGGGGAGGAAAGTGATTCTGGATTTGAGGATTAATTCTTCCCTGTGTCTTCTGCTCTGAGTTTAAGATTACTCACATGTAAAATGAGTATGCTGATATTAGAGCTACATATTTCACAGGGATGCTCCAAAGAAATAACTTGCTATGGATATTAAGCATCAATAGCTTTAGAACAATTAGCAAATGCAAATTGTCCCCCCATTTGATAGTTTTGGTCAAGAATAATAATTTACTTATTTAAGTTAGGACTTAAGTTTCAACATGTAAAATTTTGGTTGACTTTGGATCTGCATCCTTCTTCCCTTTCCTCCCATTAAGTAATGAATCACAAACCCACATTTACTTACTAATATCCCTATTCAACATAGATGTTCCTCTAAATTGCTAATTTTCCTTCCCTAGAGGGATCATTTGGCCTACATTCTGAATTTCCAAGATCATAGTCTCAGAGCTAGAAAAGATCAATATTAAACTATATCATGAAGGGAACTTGCTACTTTCAGAAGTAGTCTTCTGTGTGTGTGATGATGATTCCCTTTGTCAGGCTGGTTAAGCCTATGGATCCCTTCTCCAAATGTTGTTTTTAAATGCATGAAGTGTGTAACATTATAAAGGAAAGCAATTATATGATAATGCAGTTGCCAAATATTTTTTAAAACAAATTTATGGACAGAAGGGAGGAAGCTCTGCTTTAGATAACTGTATTTGGTAGGAATTATTTCTTTCTATCAAATCTAAGTCTGCCTTTATAACTTTCTCCCAATGTTTCTACTGGGACAAAATCCAACAAATCTAGTCCCTATTACTTAGAACAAACCTCAAAATAGTCCATAAATAGGAGGATCAAAGGTCATCAATTTAGGTCTAAAAAAGACCATCGATGCCATTTGTTCTAATGTCTTCATTTTAGAGGTGAGGAAACTATAGCCCGGAGTGGTTAACTTGGCAGGGACATAATTGGTGCAAAATGGCAGACTGGATTTTAAGTAGAGCCTATGATTCTAAAAGTCTTTTGCACCTTGATCGTTTTTCATTCTTTCAACTGATCTTCCTGAGGTGTAGTCATGAACATCTTTAGCTTCCTGGTGGTATTTCCTTAAATGTTCTCCAACTTCTGAAAAAAAAATGTTATTTTTTGTGAACTTGATAATCATCATTAAATGCAAACTTTCTTAGATACAAAGAAGATTGAGAAAGAAAGTAAATAAAACCTGGATTTTTGTTATATAGATGTAGTTTGCTTTTTAAAAAATACACACATAAAATTTAATGTGCCTGGAAAATGTAGTGCTTAGACTGTTTCAAAATACTCAGATGTTCTGGCCAAGGCAAGTATAGTGAAAATATTTCCCACCGAAATCTTGAAATAATCTAGTTGGCACAATAGATAGACAGACCTGTAGTTAGGAACACCTGAGTTCAAATCTAGCCTCAGACGCTCCCTAGCTGTGTGACTTTGGGACAAGTTACCTAGTCTCTGCTTTAATTGATTGGAGAAGGAAATGGAAAATCACCCCAGTATCTTTGCCAAGAAGACCCCATGGAAAGTGTTAGCATGCCATGTTCCAAGGGGTTATGAAGAGTTGGACACAACTGAACAACAACAACAAAACTCTTGGACTTTATTTTACGTCTTTCTGAATGCCACCTGATATCACATTCATTTTTTGGACTACCATATTACACTTTTGACTCATCAAATGTGTGGTCCATTACAATTCCTTTAAAAACTTCCCTCTGAGCTACTGAGTCAAACTGCTTCAATTTTGTATTTGTGATGTTGATTTAAAAAAATTAGCCATAACACTTTACATTTTTGTCTATTACTTGGATCTTGGTTCTATCATCCAGCATGTTAACTATTCTGTCAAGCTTTGTATCATTTACAAATTTGACAATCATATTCTTTATGCCTTTGTACAAGATTGTGCTTGAAATATTGGAAAACACAAGGCCAACAACAGGTCCTGGGGGCCTCCATTAGAGACCTCTTTCCATGTTGACATAGACCTAACCTCCAGACTTCTTTGGGTACAGTCATTCAAATCATTCTGAACCCATCTAAATATATTATAGTGTAACCCTTGGATAAGTCCATGGGCCAGATTTGTTTGGCTGCCTATTTTTGTATGGGGTATAAGCCAAGAATGGTTTTTACATTATTTAATAAAATTTTGTTTTATTTAAATGTATCAAAACAATTCTTAGCACACAAGTGATACAAAAACAGGTGGCAGACCAGATTTGGCTCTTCAGCCATAGTTTGTCAACTCCTGAACTCTAACATATCTTTTTGACATATTCTCTAGTATATAATGTCAGATTTTGTCAAAGGCTTGCTAAAAGGTAACTTTTTATCTGTAGTGTTTTAAAATATACTAGTCTAAGAAAAAAATCAATTGATTCTGATGTGATTTATTTTTAAATGAAAGGTCAAGCTAGCTGTTTATGATCGTCTTTTCCTCTTCTAGATGGTCACAAATAATCTAATAATGTTTTAAAATTTTATCAGGAATCAGAGCTAGACTTTTTGGTCTACAATTTCCAGGCCCTGTTATCTTTTCTTTATTGAAAAATAGGACATGTACCTTCCTCCAATCCTGAAATATTTTTTCATTTTCTACACTATTTTAGAGACCGATTCAGAAAATTCATCCTCAAATTATTTCAGTACCCTGAGATATAGTTCATCTGGGTCTGGTTACTTGAAATCACAAAAGTACTCTTATTATCCTGGTTATCAACCAACTTTCAATGCCATTTTTTCCCCTGTCTCTTCAGTTCAAAGATCATTCTCCTTGGAAGAGAAAACAAAATAAAGCAATAGTTGAGTAGGTCTCTCTTTTCTCTCTTTTCCATTATTACCATCTCCCTGCTACCTTCTAAACTCATATCTCCAACTGCCTATTTAACATCTTGTCCTATTTTTGTTGTTGTTGAATCATTTTAGTTGTATCTGACTCTTTGTGACCCTATTTGAAGTTTTCTTGGCAAAGGTATTAGAATGGTTTGCCATGTCCTTTTTCAGTTCATTCTACAGATGAAGAAATTGAGACAGAGTTAAGTGACTTGCCCAGGCTTAAACAGCTGTCTGAGACCTGAATCGAACTCAGGTCTTCCTCAGACTCAGTACTTTATCTGCTGTGCCATTTAGCTGCCATCTGTTCCAACAGGTAAATTAAATTTATCACTCCCCCAAATAAACTTACCCTTTTCACCAAAACCTTTGATATTCTTACCTTCCCTATGACCATTAAAAGGACCACCATGCTCCTAGTCATCCAGGCTCACAACCTAGGTGTCATCCTCAATTTCTCACTCCTCTTCCATATATTCACTCTATTGATTTTTATCTTAGTAACGCCTCTTGGATATGCCCTCTTCTCTCCTCCGACACTGCCAACACTCTGGGTCATGCCCTCACCATTCCATGGACTGTGGCAAAAAACTGCTCATTGTCATAAGTGCAATGCATTTTCCCTTACTCAGCTGCCAAAATGATATTCCTGAAGTGTAGTAGATCTGATCATATCAACTCCACCCCCCCATGAAATGAATTGCAATGGCTCAATATTACCACTAATATAAAATATGAAATTCTCTGACATTCAAAGCCTTTAAGGACCTGCCCCCCATCTCTACATGCCTTTCTGATCTTCTTATACCTCACTGGTATCTTCCCTCCCCCAAACTCTACCATGTGATCCAAAGACATTTGTATCCTTGCTGTTCCTTAAATAAGCCATTCCATCTCTTCACTCTAGTCATATGCACTGGATATTACCTATGCCTGGAATTCTCTCCTTTTTCATTTCTACCTCCCAGACTCCCTGGCTTCTTTCAAGTCCCAGCTAAGATTCCATCTTCAGCTATAGGAAGGCTCTTCCCATCTTGTTTAATATTTCAGCCTTTCCTCTATCGATTATCTCCAATTTATCATATATGTAGCTTGTTTGCACACAATTGTTATTGCATTGTCTCCCCAATTAGATTAGAACTCCTTGAAGGCAGGACCTGTTTTTATCTTTTCTTGATATTCCCTAGTCCTTAAGCAAAGAATCTAGCACATAGTAGGTGCTTCCTAACTGACTGACCAAGATCCCATCTATTCTGAACCATCTATCTTTAAAACCTCCTCTTTCCTCCAATAATTATTTTAAATATATGTTCTTGTCCTTAATGTACTTTACTAGCCAAAGATAATTCTAATTGTTAATATTCTTCACCCTATTCTTATAGAATCATGTCTTCATTCTGGATTACTTGCCTTGATTCTGTCTTCTGAATGTCTTTTTTAAAGTTTTATTGAAAATTTATTTTTATATCACAATCATTCCTGTATTTATCTCTTCCTTACCTCCATTCAAAAGAGAAATAATTCAATAAAGCCAAGGAACACAACAATTCTATCTGACAAGGTATATGGCATTTCACACCCATAGCCACCCAATGAAAGTGCATTTTTCTTCAGTGCCTCCATTTCTACAATGAAAGTTTGGTTATCATATTCTTTACTTGTTGTTATAAAGAAGTATGATAATCTTTGCAGGTCTCAGGAAATTTGGTTAGTGAGGAGGTATAAAAAGTTATGAGGTGATTGGAAGGGGAATGAAAGGGATGGCTGAGTGTAGGGAAGGGATGAATGAGGTGGTATATAGGAAGGTAAGGGAATGACAGGGAGTATACAGGAGGGCAGCTTAAATAAACTTATTCACTGAGGCTAGAGACAGAGGATACTGAGGAAATAGGCTGGGTTCTCAGACAGGGAAGGTATCTTTAAGATACAAAAGGAATTGGGCCAGTCAGAAATATTTTAAATCTGGCTGGAGGGTTTCTCTTGTTAATTTCTAAAATCCTTTGAGGGAGGAGTCAAAGGGCTCCTCCCTGCCAGTAAAACTGATGGCTGCAGGAAGTCTTGGATAGGTACTTCCTGCCAAGATGGATGCTTGCTGTTTCCTCAAGAAATAAAAAGAAAATAATTCCTTCCCTCTTTAGCCCTTGTCTTAATCTTCAATACAATGATTCACCAGAGACTTGTATAGGTAACAAAGGGAATTTATTAAAGTCAGGAATAATCAGAGGGAAAGAGGGTTTAGGTTTTCTAACTGCCCTTAGGGAAAAAGCTGGTGTTGGGGGATGGGTTGCAGGAGAGGGTTAGACTGAGAGAGTCCGGCTCTCTCAGTCAGGAAGGTTTGACTGCCTTTGAAGTAAAGTATTTATCAAATCACCAAATTAGGGGTAACTAGTTTAGGATGCCCTACTTGCCTGCAGGAAACTAAACCCACAATGTCCAATTACCAAGCCACCCTTCCTCCCAGGGCCTACAGGGAAATTCAGAGAAATAGCAGGGATGTAATGGAGAGATCAAGGAGAGGTCAAGAGAAATCAGATAGGTCCAAATTTCCCCAAGACAAAATAAGCACAGGCCAATGCTAAAGCCAAAAGGCCAAAGCCAAGCCAAAAAGCTGAAGCAAACAGACTAAGTCAAAGCCCAAAAAGCAGAAGCCCCCAGGCAAACTGAGAGCCAGAAGGCAAACGCCCTGTCAGTTGGAACTTCAGCCCTATTTATAGCCTCAGGCTCCAACTGACTTTCTGAAGATTCTAAAACCTCCAACTGCCTTTCTGTTACAGTTTGAAATTGCAGAAGCAAAATCTTCTGTAGTATCCTTGCATTACTTTGTCTTTTAAAACTCTAAGTTAATTAATGACTTCCTTGTATAAACATAACAATATTTTTAGTCACCTTCTCTTTCGACTTTAACATTTTTTCTTTCTGTCTTCAGAATTTAATTCTCTGCATTTTCTCATTCCCTTCTCCTAACTTTCATTGTAGAATTTGGGGCCTTACGATTCTACTATCTAGATTTTCTTGGGATCCATTGAAAAATGTTCTCCTAAAATCTAGGGCTTGTACTATGCTCTTTAGTCTTCTTCTTTTTTTAAATTAAAAAAAAAAAACCTTACCTTCTGCCTTGGAGTCAATACTGGGTATTTGCTCCAAAGCAGAAGAGTGGTAAGGGATAGGCAATGGGGATTAAGTGACTTTCCCAGGGTCACACAGCTAGGATGTCTCTGATGCCAGATTTGAACCTAGGACCTCCCATCTCTAGGCTTGGCTCTCAATCACTGAGTCACCGAGCTGCCCCTACTCTTTATTCTTATAAAAAAATCTGTCACTACTTCGAAGTCAATATAACTACTTTCCCAAAGTTCTCATCATTTTTTCTTCAACAACCTATTCCTCTTTGAGGTTCACAATAAATTTTAGAGGCGTAGGCCCTCTTGGTGCTTCTTCCATAGCTAGAAACAGTGTGTTGATCCATTTTGGACACTCACCCATGCAATTGCTTGGATCTGCCAGGTGCCAGACAAGAAAAGGAAATGCAGGGGCACAGGGTTAAATTCTGTCAAAGAGTTAACTTAAAGGAAGTTTGGCAAGGACATTGTTCCATTGAAAACTTTCAGGAAAAGGCAATAGTATCTTGTTCAACAAGAACAGTGCCAGATATAGCGGTGCAAGATGCAGCATGGACACAAATCTGCTATAACAACACATGGCATTGAGTAGCAGTCTCTCTGTTTGTGAAATATATTTTCCATTGGTCAAAAAAGGTAGCTTTCAAATTGCTGGTGAGGCCACGACCTTCTGCATAGGAAGGACATCAGTGGGACCCTGGAAAAGTTAAAGAGAATGTGCATACTAATAAATTTTGGGAAAGGTAGTTATCAATGACTGCCCGTAGGAGAAGTCTGGGTGCTTTGACTTGGAATCTTCTAATGGCTTGCTTACTGGGACATCAAGAACAGGACAAGGTAGGGTTGAACAGATTGTTTTTTCTTTTCCTCAGTGTCTTAGAAAGGAATGTTGAGGGTTGGGGTGGAGAAAGAATGTTGGAAAGGGATTCCCTCAAAGGTCAATCTGATATACCTGTCAATAACCTTCCAAAGACTCAGAGTGGGGGAAAGTAAAGATTTCAGACCTTTACCAAAGTTGATGGCACCATTTTGTATTATATTGTATTTCTGATTCCATAGTATAAATTTACTTTAAGCTATAGCGTGAGTGTGTATTTTTGTGGACTATGAAATATTGGGAAAGGGAGAGGAATCCCTATGGGTTAGAAGAAACCAAGCCCATTTTAAGAAGTGTATTGAATATTATAATGATTTTTACATTTTAAACTCTCAATTGAGCCAGGAACTTTTTTAAACCCTAGATTTAAACTCTTGATTAAGAACCCAGGAAGACAATAGGAAACTAAAAACATTTCCATGCACACCTGTGCTTGGAAAACATTGAAATATGGAGTCACTATTTATATATGTAGCTTCAGTCCAGAATGCCTCCTTGTGGCTGATTCAGGGATTTCATTCTGAATAGATATTCCAGTCATGTTTTTTGGGAGGCAAGTGAGCATCAACTGCCCACATACCTGTCTTTTCATTTTTTAGATGGACAGGTATACTTCTATGTGGAGGAAAATGATCTATGCTTATACAATTTAGAAAGCTTCTATTAAGGATAGAAAAAGTGCCACCATATGTCCAGATGATCAAAGCTTTCCATTGCTTCTATATCATGTCTCTACACAAGACTGTTCCCCAAATTATTCATCTTTTTATTCTTTTTTTGTCCAGGTAGTCTATAACTAATGTTCCTTTTGTTTATGCCTTTGTGAAACTTCAATCAAATGTTTTTCATTTCTGGTTCCTGGATTTTTCTCCCATGAATAAATCTTAAATAACACCATTACCCACAATACTTTTATTGTGCCTTTTGAATAAGATATAAACCACAATCTCGTCCTATACTAACAAATTTTAGTAATCTTTGATATGAAATTTATCATATTTAGTTAGGATTTCTATGTTTGCCTTGCTTGTCAACTTTGTGTTGTGAATTTATTTCATGACATAAGGTATATTGCTGTCTCCTTTCTTAACTGTCACCTTCATGGAATCATTAGAATTTTTTGCTGATACTCATCCATTTATGTTGTAGCTACTACTATCTATATGTGTAGCTGGCAGATATTTAGGCAGAATTTTCTGCTACTTTTTAGTTTAAAGTCCTTTTGATTAGATTTTTAAGCCTACAAAAAAGAATTTTTACTAGTCCCTTTTTAGGTATATATCTACCCCCAAGATTCCAATTATTCTATTCTATTATTTAAGCTGGTGTCCACAAACTCAAATCCTAGTCTCAGACTTCATATTCTTAACCAACTGTTCACTTTCCAAATCTTACTGATGTTAAGTCCTGTCTTTGTCAATAGAGATAAAATCACTTGTGTCTCTAACATCCTCAATTTCTTGCTGAATTCTTCATAATCCTTAGGAGAGTTTTAGATTTCTTCCTTCAGTTGCATTTATTCCCATATAGATCAGCAAAATCAATTGAATGCATCTGGTTTGATAAGTTTTAGGAGGTTCTTCTTCATATCTTTGATATTTGCATCAAGAAGGTAGCAGACCTCCATGTTTACTATTTAAAGGACAGAAAGTTGACTTTATACTTCTAAGTCATGACGATACAGTGGAAATAGGACTGGTTCTAGGGTCAGAGATCTCTGGTTCAAGTATTTACTACCTTATCTTGGGACAGCTAGGTGGCACAATAGATAGAGTACCAGACCTGGAGTCAGGAAGACATCTTCAGGAGTTCAGAATCTAGCCTCAGACACTTAGTAGTGGTGTGACCCTGGGCAAGCCACTTAAATATGTTTCTCTCAATTTTCTCATCTGTAAAATAAGCTAAAGAAGGAAATGGCAAACCATTCCAGTATCTTTGCCAGGAAAACCCAAAATGGGGTGACAAAGAGTTGGACACAATTGAAATCAATCAACAATAACAACGACCATTATTTCTTCTGGAAAATGAAAGGATTAGACTAGAATGCCTCTGAAGCCCCTTATAGATCTATGATCCTATGATAACCCAGGAGTCTCCCACTGCTGCTACTCATTTCCTTTTTTTTCTGACCCTTACTGAATGACATCTTACCTGATAGTATCCATGGATCTATATCCTCATCCTTTGGAAGATAAGTAGATGCTTCTTACTTTCAATGAGTTCCAAAATTTCCACTTAATGGGATCAGCCTCCTGTTTATATCTTACCTTCAAGGATCCTTCCTTGGGCTTTCCATGGTCCTTCTTTCCGCTTTCCTCAGGGCTACCTTCTTCCACTCTCCAATCCTCTGAGAAACCAGAACTCTCCTCTTCCTTTTAAAAATCTTTGTTTATATTTCCTTTTAGCGCCTGATGGCCAGACCCTCGAGGACCATAAGTACCCATTGCTTAGTTGCTGAGCTGTCTGCATCTTGAATTGACAAAAGAGATGGGAAATGTGGTCCTGGATAATCCCAGGAGACTATATTAAATAGTATAACAAAAGCTTAACAGAGAAACTTTTAAATGGATAACATTTAAATGAATATCTCTGCATCAGTGACAAAGTTCAGACAGAGAGACAGAGAGACAGAGACAGAGTAAGAGAAATTTAGAACTAAGAAGATCTCAGACAAAATCAAGACAAAAAACATTTACTTAGCACTTTTTATGTGCCTGGTATTGTCCTAAGTGATAAAGATACAGAGAAAGGCAAAAATAGTTTAGGCCCTCAAGGAACTGATATCCTAATTGGGTGATACAAATTTTAAATAAGTAAATACAAGATGGCCAACTAGGTGGTGAAGTGGATAGATTATTGGATCTGGAGTCAGGATGACTCATCTTCCTAAGTTCAAATCTGGCCTCAGACATTTATTAACTGTTGGATCCTGGGCAGGTCTCTTAATTCTGTTTGCCTCAGTTTCTGTTATCTGTAAAATGAGCTGGAGAAGGAAATGGCAAACCCCTCCAGTATCTTTGCCAAGAAAATCCCAAATGGAGTCTGAAAGAGTTGGACAGGACTGAAATGGCTCAACAATAACAATTACAGTATATGAGATATACTAAGAATCAATAGAAGAGAACAATACAAGGTATAAAATAACTTTGACTACATTAAAATAAAAAGGTTTTACTCAAACAAAACCAGTGCAACCAAAATTAGAAGGGAAACAAAAAAATGAGGAAATTTTTTCTATATCAAGTGTTTCTAACAAAGCCATATTCCTCAAAAATATAGAGCATGAGTCAATTATGGGAATATTAAGCATTCTTAAAATCATCAAAGGATATGAATGGGTAGTTCTCAAATGAAGAAATTATCTTTCATCATATGAAACAGTGTTCTAAATCACTATTAATTAGAGAAATGCAAATTAAAACAATTCTGGGGTACCACCTCATACCTATCAGACTAGCTAATATGACGAAAAAGATAATCAATGTTGGAGAGTATGTGGTAAAACAGGAACACTAATGGACTTTGGTGGAGCTGTGAACTGATACAACCATGCTAGAGAAAAATTTATCATTTTATATCATACCCAAAGGGCCATAAAACCTTTGACCTAGCAATACCAGTATTAGATCTGTATCCCAAAAAGATCAAAGTAGGGGGAAAGGAACTACCGTACAAAAATATTTATAGTAGCTTTCTGCAGTGGCAAAGAACTGGAAACTGAAGGGATGTTCATCATTTGGGAAATGGCTGAACAAATTGTAGTACATGGATATAAATTATTGTCGGGGGGACAGCTGGGAAGCTCAGTGGATTGAAAGCCAGGCCTAGAGATGGGAGTTCCTAGGTTCATGTTTGGCCTTAGACACTTCCTAGCTGTGTGACTCTGGGCAAGTCACTTGACCTCCCATTGCCTAGCCTATACCAATACACAGTATTGATTCTAAGATGGAAGGTAAGGGTTTTTTAAAAAAAGAATACTATTGTGCCATAAGAAATGGCAAACAGGAAGATCACAAAAAAACCTGGAAAGACTGATAGGAAGTGATTGCTAAGTAAAATGAGCAGAACTAGAAGAACATTGTACATATAAGAACAGTAACACATGATAATCAACTGTGAATGATTTAACTATTATCAGCAATGCCAAAATCCAGTACGACTATAAGGGAAATTATGATGAAAAAGGCTACCACCACAGAAAGAATGATGGGATCTGAGTGAAGATTGAAGCATACCATTCTTCACTTTATTTCCTCCATGGAATTTTTCTTTAGTGTAAGCTTATTGTCTTCTTTCACAACATGATAAAGATAGAAATATGTATTGTTTGATAACATATTACAATCTATATATTACTTTACATTTTGGATTAGGGAGAGGAGTAGGAGATAAGAAGAACATGCATCTTAAAATGTCAGAAAATGACTATTAAAATTGTTTTGACATGAAAAAACAAATTAAAACTTAAAAAGAAATTAAGAAACAAAACAAAAAAGTCAGTGGAAGAACAACTCAGAGAGGAAGTCATTAACAGTTGAAGGTCTTGAAAAAGTTCTCCTACAGAAGGTGGGATTTGAGTTGGGTTTTGAAGGAAGTCGAGGATGCTAAAAGGCAGAAGTGAGGAAGAGAATCATTTCAGGAATGAGGAACTACTTGTTCAAAGACACGGAATTAGAGATGGAGTGTTGTGTACAAGGAACAGGATGTAGACTAGTATTTGCCCTAAAATTAGAGGCTGCTGAGATTGTACTGAATGACAAGGAGTTTCCTCAAGTAGGAATTACCTTTACCAATCACAGATTAAGCCCCTCTCTCTATCCCCTTCTAGGGATGCTTCATTTCCCCTTATAATTTGGACATATGGAGAAATGTCCCTTGAATCCTTCTCTCTGTCTCTCTCTCTGTCTCTCTCTCTGTCTCTCTCTCTGTCTCTCTCTCTTCATACTTGTTGGAAGACAATTCTTCATTATCTCTATTAGTAGCTTTAGTATCCAGCTCCTGTGGTAAAATGATGTGGCAACAGCTCCTAACATCAATGTTATAAAAACAAATACAGCTAAATTGTTCCGTTACTAGGAGAGTCAAGAGGCTGGTGCTTCCATGAAAGGAAAGAAGGGTGCTTAATAGGTTTTAGGTTTCCTGCTTCTTTTCTGAAGTCTCATTGTACAAGATTCAGAAAATGAAGTGCCCACAGATTCAGGGGAAGCCAGACCTAAAGGATCTTTCAAGTTCCCCTGCTCATGTACTTCATACTCCCAAACCAGAAGACTTCAGGGAATACATATTAGATGTCTTTTGTATATTTGAAAAGCATCACATAAAAGAGAGATTAGACTGATTGGTTGTACTCAGACCTAGAAAGCAGAACTAGGAGCACCAGAAAGATTGTTAAGAGACAAACCCTCAATAACCTTCATTATCTTGGGGCTCCGCCTGCCTGTCAAAACTTAACAAAAGTCAACTAGAGAGTAAAGTAAGTAAATAAAAGAGTGAGGTTTCAGCGCCTTTTCCAAGGGATCCCTTTCCTTAGTCAATGCCTGCAAAGAATCCCACATTGAAACCCCATTTAGAATTCAGAATCATCAAAGAGAAGTTTTTCAATTACTGTTCCCTATTCAGGGAATTTCTGAGTTTCAGACTAAATTTTACAAACTATTATTGCCTTCCTCCAAATAGACATCTCCAGAAACTGTTTGTCCTCATGATCATCTTTTCAAATACTTCCCTCCACTTTGGCCACTTCCCTTTGACCATCTAAGTCCATCCACATATCCATTGTGTCTTCTTTTGTCTTCCAAAAATTACAATTAGTCTCTGGTGTGTTTATTTTCCAGATATTTCTTTTAGTTTCTATTTCTTTGTTCTCTCAGTTCCATCTTCCTCCTTGTGCTTTTTTGTCATTCTGTCGTTTATCTGGGGTGAAGTATCTTTTAGAAAAGCATATGAACCTAAAGAAAGAATTAGAGGGGATCTTAAAAGTCATCTAATCCAATTCTCTAATTTTATAAATGATGAAATTGAGGCACAAAAATCTCAAGGGACTTAGCCAAGGTCACGCATTTATTAAGAAACAGCCAGTATTTTAATTTAGTTCATCTGATGTTAATGTTAGCATTTTTTCTACTATGTCACACTGAGAATTACTCCATGAATTTGTTGTTGTTCAGCTGTGTCCAATTCTTCATGAACCCATGAACTAAGTCAATACCATCCATGTTTTGTTTTTCTAAACTGGAGTGATTTACCATTTCTTCATTCAGAGGCAAACAGAGGTTAAGTGACTTGCCCAGGATCACACAGCTAGTAAGTACCATCTCATGCCACCCATCAAAGTCAGTGGGTGAAGAAAGATCATAGGAAGCACTGAAATATAGTATATCAAGTGAAAGATTAGGTTTTGAGAGAGAGGAAGGAGGGCTTTAAATTTCCATAAAACAGATATACCTAACAATTTGGGGCAAAAGGGAAGCCAAAGGAGACTGATTCAAATACACTCTGAGGAATCCAAAGCAGTGGGGAGATTGGTTTAAGCCCATGAAATGGGGGCAGTGGTTGTACTAAAGAATTAGCTGTGATTAGAAGCAGCTGGGCGCAGAGAGTGAGCCCCTGGGGATCTTCACATAAAGGAAGAGCTGATCTTGTGAAATACAGTGTTACAAGATCAATTTCAATGTTTAGATGTATTTTAAAAAAACTCGTTTATATGGACAAATAATAGTAGAAGGAAAATGTCTACTCATTGAAACTAACTACTGTCAAAGTATGGAATAATGAAATCCAGGACAAATAGCAGCATGGGTTTGTTAAGAACAATCATGCCAGACAAACTTAAGAGCTTGCTTTAATAAAAAAGAAAAAAAAAAGAAAATCCAAAATGAATGGCTGAAGGGAACACAGCAGATGTTATCTATTTGGATGTTAGTAAAGCACTTGATAAAAATGTCCCATGAAATTTTACTTGCAAAACAAGTTCAAGTTGGCTAGGAGAGGAAAATGGTGATGTACACTTAAACTGGTTCCCAAATTGTAAACCAAGGGTAATGGAACTGATAAATAAATGGCCCTTGATCCAACTGGAGGGAGGTGTTTCACAGAATGCCCCAGGGGTTGCTGGGAGTGGGGTCTGAATTTATTAAAAATCTTTATCAATGAGTTGGAAGAATAAGACAAAAGAACCCAGATGAAGTCTGCCAGGAATACTAAATTAGAGAGCATTGTAGGCAACAAGGAGGACAAAGTTATGATGTTAGAAAGCTGTAAAAAGAGTCTGGAATATGTTTAGGGAAGAAGGAAGGAAGGAAGAGACAACATGGGATTCACCTGGGAAAATGTAAATCAACACATCTGTACAAAGCTAGGTGGAGTTCAAGTGTTCACAGTTGGAGAGAAAGTTTGGAAGTAAGAATTCACAAAGGGACCCAGGAATAAGAGGAAATAGCAAATTAGATACCACTTTACATTGCTAATAAGCAGCCAAGAAATCAGTTGAATTTCTTGCAAAGGACATTGTATTCTGGAGAGATAATATCAATAAAATCCTTCCACTTTGTGGTTTAGATAGGAAATTGAGAGAAGGGGAAGACTGGGAGGCCCAGCGGTTGAGCAAGGACTAGAAATCTTAGAGAGGCCAACTCAAACACTAGATTCACTGTGATCTTATAATGTACAATCTCCTTAAAAGCACAAGCAATGCCTTTCAAATTTTGAAAAAGACAGTACTGAATTTTTGGTTCCATTGTTATAGGGATCTCAGAGGAGGGGACTTCTACCAGTGCCAGTGAGCATCTTACAGGTAAGGATGTTTGAGAAAGTTGCCAGAGGGCACAGAAAGTTTTCCTGATTTGCCCAGGGTCACACAGTCATTACTGTAAGGTATAAGAAGTGGGGCTTGAACTCACTTCTCTCTGAAGTTGTCTCTATCTACTCCACTACCTCCTGAACTGGCCCTAATCTATATACTTTCCTTAGCTCTAGGTGTTATCTGACTCAGAAGAAAAAATGGAATGATATTCAAGTTACCAATAGCACTTCCTTCCTGTGATTATTGTGAAGATCAAATGAGAAAATATTGGCTCAGCACAGTGCCTGGCACAAAGTAAACATTATGCTAGCTAATCTTCGTATTTTATGATCCCACCAAACATTTACTGGGCATCCATGGAATGGGATAGTCCTACACATTGGTGTAGTTTTAGTTGAATGCTTTCCTTTTCCTTCAAGGAATTTAGAGTTCAGTGAGAAAGCAGAATGGATGACAGAGAAGTTATATATCCAAGGAAGTATGATTCACAACTAGATAAAGACAATTCACAGACCACATAGAAAACACTGGAAATGATCACAAATGTGTATACATATTCACATAAGCAAGGTGCGTTACATGCAGGAGCATGGATTTGGGTGGTAAATGGTAATTTGGTAATGTTTACAGGAACAGATGGTTGGCAAGATGAAATCTAAAGACTGGAGAATTTCAGATTGGTGGGGAAGATGTGTTCCAAATGTAGATGGTGGGTTGGCCAAATGATTTTAGGGGAAGGGAGGATTGTGCCCAGAAGATAAAGAAAGCAATGTGGTAGTGGAATCCTTGATTTGGAAATAAGAAGACTTGGGTTTGAATCCTTGCTTGGTCACATGCCACTTGTGTGATGCTGGACAATTTATTTAACCCTCTCTAGAGTTCAGTTTCCTCATTTGTGAAATAAGAGGACTAGACGGATAATTTTCAAGGTCTCTTCTAGGTTTGGATTCTGTCTTGCTAAGGATGACCTTTTTATAAACTGAACTACTTAGAAAGAGACAGGGCTCAGAAATATGATTTCATTGTTATAGGAAATTCTCAGATGAAGAATCTTCTTTTCCTTAGAGAAAAGGGAAAAAACCCACTACAAATATACATTACAGGGAGAAGATGCATTAGGAAGAAAATTTCAGAATTTCAATTAAACAAAGCACATGAGTTTATTGTATTTTTTGTCCCATAGTGTTAGTGTTTCAAGAAGATGTATCCAGATTAGAGAGACCATGTCTTTAATTTATCCACTACCAAAGTCAGATAGTATACCTTATTAGTTACTTATTAATTAATAAATACCATATTAATTAGTTAGGCAAATGTGTGCCTAAACACTTAGTGAGGATGGTTTAGTGAAATTTTTTCCAGGTTTTTCAACCCAGTGTTGGCAAACCTCATTTTATAAAACTGTTATTAAAAAATCTGGCCTCTGACACTTCCTAGTTATGTGACCCTGGACTTAACCTCCATTTTCTTCTGCTTTGGTATCAATGCTTAATATTGATTCCAAGATGGAAAGTAAGGGAAAGAAAGAAGAAAGGAAGGAAGGGAGGAAGGGAAGAAGGAAGGAAGGAAAAAAGGAAGGAAGGAAGAAGGAAGAAAAGAAGGAAAGAAAGAAAAATGAAGGAAGGAAGGAAAAGAAAAAGTTATTCACTGATTCAGAAAAACTATGGTACAAAAGTAAAATAAGCCATTTTTGTACCCTAATAAAAGTGTGAAAATTGTGCCCACATTCTTGTTTGATCCTTCATCATAACATGAGAATTGAGATTACAAAATAAATATCTCATGACACAGAAAGCAGCTATTCCCAAAGCTCTTCTATATACCCTATCATCTCCATTCATATTGTCACACCATTCTAGCTCATATCCTCATTGACTTTCTGTTTCTTTGTGGGGTTTTTTATATAGCCATTTATCTACTCTATGCCTCAAATTTCTTCCTTTCAAATCCAGCCTCCATATAGCAACCAAAATGATTTTCCCAAAGCACTACCTTGATCATGTCACTCTTCTTCTACATACTTCTAAACTCCATTGACTTCCTAGAACAAGGGTTCTTTTTTTATAAAAAATTTATCTTAGAATTGATACTAACTATTGGTTCCAAGGCAGAAGAGTGGTATGGGCTAGGCAATGAGGGTTAAGTGACTTGTCAAGGGTCATACAGATAGCAAGTATCTGAGATCACATTTGATCCCAGGTTAGCTTATCTTATCTTATCTTGTCTTATCTTATCTTGTCTTATCTTATCTTGTCTGATCTTATCTTATCTCTAGGCCTGATTATTAAACCACTGAGCCATTAGCTGCTCCAGAATCTTTAGTACATCATGTCTATAGACATGTTCTCAGAAAAATGTTTTTAAATGTATGAATATATAAAATAAAATATATAGAATTATAAAGGAAATGAATTATGTTAAAATGAAGTTATCACAATTTTTTTTTAAACCCTTGTACTTCGGTGTATTGTCTCATAGGTGGAAGATTGGTAAGGGTGGGCAATGGGGGTCAAGTGACTTGCCCAGGGTCACACAGCTAGGAAGTGGCTGAGGCCAGGTTTGAACCTAGGACCTCCTGTCTCTAGGCCTGACTCTCACTCCACCGAGCTACCCAGCTGCCCCCCACAATTTTTTTTAGCTCACTGGTCACAGGTTAAGAACCCCTGTTCTAGGATTAAAAATGAGTTCTCTTATCTGACATTTAAATCTCATTATAGCATGGCCCCTTTCTATCTTTTTAGTCTTTTTACTTCCTCTCCTCCAATATGATCCAGCTGTAAGGGTTAAATTAGGATTTTTGACAAAATAAGAGAGCAGCTTTTAATAATTTAAGTTTTAATGAGAATATAATAGAGTTATAAATTAATATCATCCTTTTAAGCCAGAGAAAAGAAAACTTCTAGCAGCTTGTAACAATTAACAATTTAGTTTAATTAAAATAGAGATAGTAAAAGAATATAGTAAAAGAAGGAAATATGGGGGGAAAGCAGAGAAAGAAATTTTCCTAATGTCTATACAAGTTGTCCTATAACTTCCAATAACTGCCTATAACTACTATCTAAAACTTCCTATATCTATCTATAACTGTCTATAACTTCTGTTAATAACAACCACCCAACAAAGTTCCAACCCAATCCAGTCCAATCAAAACCATCCAATCAGTGTTTAATCCAAACCCAATTAGATCTGTCAGTGAAGACCAGACATCTCCCAAAAAGTTCAAGGAAGGAAGAAAAAAGAAAACCTAACAGCCCAAACCAAAAGCCCAAAAGCCCCAAACCCAAAAAGTCCTCTAAATGGTAAAGCTAAAAAGCCCTCTCAGTAAGTTCAGGCCCGCCTTTATATTCTGGCAACTAAACACCAATCACTACTCACAGCCAGCAGCCAACTTCCCTGCAACTGTCAGCCCTAACTGTCAGCAACTGACTCCTCTTTTTTCTACTTACTTCCTGTCTCTATGGTTCCTACCTCTTTTCACTGTGGGCTGGCATATCTTTACACATATCTATGGTAAAAGGACCTCCAGGTCCCCAGTTAAATTAGAGAAAGGGATTAAGGATTCCCTTTTACACAGCCATGTGTAAATCTACCCCATGTTCTGTACCCATGACATTCACTAACTCTGACTCTTAGCACTGACTATCCTCCGTGCTATGAATGTACCACTTCCTCCTTCAAGACTCAACTCAAGCATCGTTTGATGCTTCACCTAGAAACCTTTTTTGATCCTCCCCCACAACCCCAGTAGCTCCTGCTTTCTCTTTCCAGCTACCTTGTATTCATTTTTGTACACAGTATGTTTATACTTATTGCATAATGTGTTTGTATTGTCTCCCTATTAGAATAAAGGTTAGTTACTTGAGAGCAGGGAACTATTTTTCTTTTGCCTTCATTTCCTCAGGATTTAGCATAGTGCCTGCCACATAGTAAGGGCTTAATAAAAGCTAGTATAGGCACTGTGTTGTAAGATTTGCAAAGCACTTTAAAAGTATGATCTGGTTTTTATCTTCACCACAATCCTGGGAGGTAAGTATTATTATTATTCCTATTTTACAGATAAGATGTTGGGGCTCTATGTCTATCAAATATTTGTAGTATACCCCCTTTTTCAGGCACTGTAGCATTGCCCTACTTCATAACATAAGTAGCATAGTATTCAGCCAAGAGACAGCACTTTCATCTCCATTAACAGTCATGCTAACTCAGAGTCTTTCCAGTTGGATGAATACCATCTGCTATGGTGTGTGATTTGCCTCAGTGGAGTAAGTGGTGCTTGCCAAATCCTTCTGCACATTAATAAAGAAAGATATTTTCCTGATATTTGTTTATTTATGATTCATAGTGATTGGCAAACCACTGAAGAACTGAGAAGAACATTAGCCCCTGCCACCCTTGTCTACTTTAGTTTTGTTCTTTTCCTCTCTTTCATTTCTCTTCCCCCAAACCAGCTCCTCTTTTTCCCACTTATGCCTTCATCTTCTTTCTCTTTTACATCTTTCTCATTTCCACCTATTCTAGAAAGGACCTGGAAGGCTTAACAATTGCTCCAGTTTGACAGTATATGTTCCTGGGGAAAAAAAAAGCTTCCAGTCCAGCTCCTACCAGCTATTAACATTATTCATCTCATAAAGTCTTCTTCAGATATGATCTTCCTTTCAGATTTTTCTTTTCTTTCTGAAAAACTGCCCTAGAACCTTGTCAGAGAAAGATACTTCCCCTGCTCATAGGGACTTCTTCTTTAAAATAAGATAAGAAAGGCATTGATGATTCCTTTCTTTGATATATTCCAAGATAATAGGTGTGGAAAGACTTTGAAAAAAGTTAAAAGTATTACAGTAATACAAGTGACTGTGGTCTCTGCTGCTGATCTTCTTTGGAATCTAGCTACACAGAGACAGGAAAATATGATGAAAAATGTTTTGGTTGGAGCAGATGAACTAACCAAAGCTTGGCCAAATTTCAGCAGAACTTCAGCTGAGGTTTCAGATAAACCTGTTCTTCATTCTGAAAGATTCAGGGACTAGACACAGCCATTCCATTCAAAGAAAACCATCCCATCATGAATGGATACCTGTTTCCTTTGGCTAGGTAAGTTTAGGGCTTATCAAGATCAAAACTGTGAACTGAATAGAAAAAGAAAAAAAGTATAAAGAAAAAAGATAAATAACATTTTATCTAGTCACAGAATGTGACAGCTAGAAGGTTTTGGATTTGTAATTATTATTGATATAAGAGACTTTATATAAGGGGAAATAATGCACTATGAACATAATTTCAGGTAAGGCCCAAAGCCTTCTGAGAACTTATTTTAATGCATCTCTTTCATTGTTCAGATGAGGAGCCAAGGTCCTAAAGAGCAAAAATAAAGTGTCCAAGGTCATACAAAAAATTTAGCAGCAGAATTAGAAATAAAACCCAGGTATTCTAAACCCCCATTTTGCTTCTGGGTAACTGTGAAAGGAGGATTTGAGTTCGGAACTTTTTTGAATTAGCTGGTATCATTAAGACTGCAAAACCAATCTGGACATTACATGGGAATAGGATTTTCTTGTGAATCTTATATTATTGTCTTGTACTTTCAGCCAAGCTAGAAATATCAAAAGACAAGCTTTTGTTTTGCAACACTTTGAAAAATTCTGTGCTCTCTAGATTCCTCCTCATCAGCAAGGAGACAGATTTCATTCTTGCAAATAATATATTCATGATACCCTACCCATAACTTAGCTTTTTCAGTTTGTTCTCCTTGAATTTTTACTTTAGCAATAGATAATGGAATTTGACAGGATCCTTTTCTTTCTACGTCAATGTCATTCAATGGCATTTGACTGATAATCTCTAAATCTCATGTTTATCATCTGCCAGCTCTTTGTTATGGGACTTAATTTTCCTTTTTTACAAGCTGTGTAAGCATACTAGCTATGGACACCAGATGCTTTTGCATGTTGATGTTTTGTTATGTATGCTTGCTCAGAGATGTTCTGGAGCTGGACTGGGGTAGTAGAGTTACTATAGTTACCCTGGTTAGTGTCAATTTTTCTCCCTTTGCCAGCTTGAAAGAATTTTCAGTCTAGCAAATTCTGGAAGTCAATTCCTTTAAATATCTCAGTGTGTTCTGAAACAGTGTGGGAGAAACCCCAAGTTTTAAGTAAATGTTAATAAATAATTTCCATGTTGCTAACTCTTCCTGCCAATTTTGATTTGAAAACAACAACAAAAATTGACAGAGGTAGATACATACACATATTTGTGTGCGTACATGTGTTTATAAGTTTATACTTACACGTATACATTTTGATGAAAGAGGACGTGTATGTATTTATGCATATGTATACATGTTAATATAAGAAGACAGATACTTATATGCATGTATATATAGCATCCTCTGTCCATTTTTGTTTTAGTTTTCCAATCTACAGAATATGATGATATATTCTTGTTTAGTCATTTTTCAGTCATGTTCAACTCTTCATGACACCATTTGGAGTATTCTTAGCAAAGATATTGGAGTGGTTTGCCATTTCTTTCTCCAGATGAGAAAATGGAGGCAAAGAGGGTTAAGTGACTTGCCCAGGGTCACCCAGATAGTATCTGAGGTCACATTCGAACTCAGGTTTTCCTGACTCCAGGCTTGGCACTCCATCAATTGTGCCATTTAGCTGTCCTATAGTGATATATATATATATATATGTATATATATATGTATGTATATATATATACACATACATACATATACATATATATAGACAAATAGGTATAGATATATATGTATATACAGTAATATGGATATAGTTTATATCCATATAACTGTATGCACACACATATATATCACTCTATACATATATAGACACACATATAGTCCCTTCTTGTTTGATTCTCTTTGCATGGCAGGTAGTGGACTGCATGGTGCAGTGGACAAAACTCTGGACTTAGAGTAAGAAAAAAACTTGGGTTCAGACACTATTTTTCTCACTTATTTGCTATGTGACCCTGGAAAGTCATTTCTCCTGAGGTCCTCAGTTCACTCATCTGTAAAATGAGAAGTTTGAATTGAATTGCCTCTAAGGTACCTTCTAGCTCTAATATTATTATTATTATTTAAATATTTTTAAACCCTAATATCTTTTTATATATCCTTCTATCTTAATTTTTTATTTGTTACAGGGCTAGGCAATGGGGGTTAAGTGTCTAATATTATTATAACTTTTTTCCCTCACCTCCTTTTGGCTCCAAAAGGGCAGGGAGTACATCTCCTATATAAGGTGTGTTCCAAAATTCTTAGCGTAGTTTTAAACTTTAATAGCTTAAGACTGTACAGTTTTAAGCTGTTAAAGTTTTAAAACTGCTCTAGGATTTTTGGAACACCTTGTAAATCAGACCAACATACTAAATTGGGTGCTTAAATAATTATCGAATAATGATTGTCACACCACTTTTTCCAATTCTGGGCATATCAAAAACTGTTTAGGGAAGATGATGCTAAAACACAAGCTTCTGAGAGCTCCTGAAAAATCTGAGAACTAGAAAGTTCTAGATTTGTAATTAGCATTGGGATGGAAAAGCCATTTACATGAAGGGAACAATAAACCATGAAGATAATTACAGGTGGCATGCAGAACTTTAGTAATTTTGGAAGTTTTTCTAAACAGAATAAACAATGAAAATGATGATTTTACATAGATAGCTGAGGACATAAGAGTTGTAACTAAGAATGGAAGTAATTAGACTGTAAGCTTAATAGCCTTTTAGGTAGCTTAAAAATAGTTTTCGTAATATGCCCATCTTTTTAGCCACTTCATAAGGAGAAGGGAAGTCTAGTAGAAAAGGAAAAGAATATAAATTAGATCTTGAATATCATGAGTGTGTTTGGCACCAGAACCATTATTAATTGTACATTTTTAGGATATTAGGTGATGAGTGCTTTAGAAATGCTGATATGGAGTATCTATTCTCATGAAGTTCTTAGTTTTCAAGACCAAGACAACAAAAGTTTCTTGTATTTTGCAAGTATTTTGCAGGGATTCCATGCTGCCATCCTTTACATAACAAGAAGAGAGAGTAGAGGAGAGTAGAGGAGAGTAGAGGAGAGGAGAGGAGAGGAGAGGAGAGGAG